>NW_008240033.1:2442788-2471184 GCF_000691975.1 Corvus brachyrhynchos | reverse complement strand
TGATAAATCTTCACAATCATGGGGTCTGGCCTTACACTGATTCATACCCCAGTAACAGATATCCATGCTTTCCTGGAGGGATTTTTGCACTAAGATATTTGCAAAACAATATTGCAGTCATGTAATTCAATTGAGTGTCTATACTGAATGTAATTCAACTCTTATTTTGGTTAACACTTAGGCATCTTTTCAAGTTTGGCTTTGTTATATAGAACAAGCATTTGGGAGACTTACATGGAAATTTTCCTGAGATTGTGTCTAAGTGGAGGAGTTCTTTTTTGGGCAGAGACAGAAAGGGAAAAGAACTAGAGACTGTATTTGTTTGTTGCACATACTTGAACTTGGGCAGAGACAGAAAGGGAAAAGAACTAGAGAGACTGTATTTGTTTGTTGCACATACTTGAAGAATAAACACCTAGCTTCTTTTGAGTTTTTCTTCCAGCTTGGGTTCATGTTGTTTTTATTTTGGTAATTAGTTGTTGGTTTCAGTCAGTATGTATTGCCTTCTATTTGTGCAATTGGTGTAATTACATAATTAGTGTAAATAGATGCAATCATCATTAGAATGTTTTAGATTCCATGAAACTTTGCAGAAATTATGTAACATATGCTCAGTGATAGCTAAAATACTGCGATGTGATAGTTTCAAACTTTTTTTCTTAAAATTACATTATCTTTCTTTTACATCATAGCACAAAACTGTGTCTGTGTTGCAGGTTGCAGCATGAGAGCAAGCTAAGTGCACTTTTTGCCACACAATGTCCATCGATTTCTAGGCGCATGAAATGAGAAGACTTCCCCCAACTGCCTCTAAAATAGGCAAAAATAGCTGCACAGAAATTCTTACACAGAAATATCCAGAGACATTAAAATTCACATTAAATTCCACGCCTGTTTAATTTCTCACAACTCCCAACATAGTATTATATTACAATCTGCCTCTTAATGAAACAGAAGAATTGAAGGATGGATAGATGGATGGATGGATGGATGGATGGATGGATGGATGGATGGATAGATAGATAGATAGATAGATGGATGGATGGATGGATGGATGGATGTGTAAAAGCACAGGACATTGGAAAGTAGGACTAAATGTCTTTATTTGCCTAATGGAAGCCCTACAACTATAGTACCTTTATGCTTAACAAATTTTTAATATTGCTGGTTGCATGAAAAGTAGAAAGCCACAGTTATTCTGTGCTACAACAGGAGAGCTGGAAAAATTAGCGCTATCAGAATATCCTGAATTCCAAGGAATTCTGCCTGGAAGCAAAGAGTTTCATAAGCTGCTGTGCTAAGGACATCAGCTGAACCCCAGAGACAAGCAGCATTTTACTCATTTGCAGACATCTCTGATAATAATGTTTGCATGATAAATTCAAGAACCAGACTGACTACCTTAGAGTAAAAAAATCTACAAATCCATAAAAGGGTTCAAGACTTTTTTTTGCCATCTCACTAGTCATCTTTGCTGTGTGATAGAGACTGAAGTGATGGCAACATAGGGTGGTTATTAGTGGGCCACGAGGAAATGATACAGTTGTGAAAAGCTGTGGATACTTTGAAGAGTTTCCTTCAATTTTCTGCTTATTATAAGTCTAATATTTGTCAGTCTGATAGGAACAAACAGATTTTTCCAAGGAATTGTGCATCCTGGCATCTTAGGGGCAACTGAAATCTGAAAATCTTTTCCAAATTGTGACTGCTGAACATTAATATCTGACTTAATGAAATGTTACACTGTATCTATTAGATGGTGATTTCCATATAAGAAGCATCCAATGACATAGCCTCCATCATACTAATACACACAAGAAATTCTATTCACACATCAATGAAATACTAAGCATGCATATAAGCATTATAATGTTCACTTTACCTAAGCATTCTCATCTATAAGGATATAGGAAGGGAAGAAAAACATTTAATTACTATGTCTGAATTGCTATTCTAAATCTTGGAACATTTTAACAGATAAAAGATCTATAAATCAGTGGGAGTTTGTCTCTTCATTTACTACTTTGTGTTAAATAGATGAGTAAAAATGGAAGTCCTTTACCATTAATATTTTTGTTTCCTTTTAAATGTTTCTGAGATTGTCTTTCTTCTAATTGAATATGATTCCTGTACCAGTCACTTTTCAAGAATATCATAATTAAGGGTAAGGTTCCGTAACAGGTTGCAAGATTATTTAGATACTGTGGGGAGAAAAAGAATAGCACACCTCCTGTAGATCATAGTTTAATTTCTGAACACTCTGTAATATTTACCTTTTCAAAATTTTGTTAGTATCATTTCTTGAGTATTTTGAGATGTGCAACTCTTCCAACATCCTAGATAGGAATCAATTCCACCATGAAGGAATTATATTTCTATTATGTGAAGTTCCTCAAACCTGCAACACATACACATACAACACTGGAGATAAAAAATTGACAATGTCTTTTGCCCTTTTCTGTGTTCTTTACATTTCAAAAATGTTGGAGTTAATTCAAAGTTTATGTTGGGATGCTGTGTAACACTAGCTAGGGTTGTCACTTCTGCAGTGAGGCTCAACCAGTGCTCCCTGCTCATCTCTCAGTTCTTCTGAAAGACTGGGAAGGGTAGCAAATTTAGGAAAAGACTAATTCTGGCACATTCATCTTTATTTATGGCTTAAATAGACCAATTGTTTTATATTTAGCTTTATTGGGTTGTTCCAAAGCAATTGCTATTAAGTAGCTAATAGAGGGAATACACTGTAGACATTTGCAAGCACACTAAGCATTTGAAAAAGTGGGGTTGCACTTTACATCTCAGACAGTGTTTTAAAAGTACCTCTAAAGGGAGGTGATTTATGGTCACCCTCTTTTCTCACATATAACAGGTGTATAACTCCCACTCACTTCTAAGTTAAGCTACCGAGAAAAGTAAAGGATAACTTTCAGTGGCAGAGGTCAGTACATTAAAAATTCATGTCTTTTTTCTTCATATAGCTCAGAAGGAAATATCTTCATTACTGTTTTATTTCTTGGATTTGTTCATTTTAGCTTTTATTTGCTGCAGACACCAGCTAGCGTTGTCACCCATCCCTTCCTTGGTCTGTGGCTTTCCTCTTTGACCTCTGCGGTTCAGGAATGACACAGAGACTCCTTCAGTCTTCCAATCACTGTCAGATTCTCCAGTCACCATCTGAACAGGGCAAAAGGGGACCATAGCCCACCTCTGTCGTGACTTTGGAATTTCTTCAAATACTGAAACACAAAATACAGGAAATATCTTTTTTGTTAATGTCTGCTACGATGCCAAGAAACCAACTGGCTACCATTGCCTTGAAAAAAATGCTGGCATACATAATTATTGGTATATTTTAACTTTCAACTGCTTCAGAACCATTAAAGTTTTCTTTAGAATCAGCCTTAGCTAAGTATTATCTTATTATTGCAATTCATCCTCTCCTTCTCAACCTTTCCCTTAACACGTGTATTTGCAGCCTGATCCTGCTCTGAGGTTCTATACGAGTACACAGGGAGCCCTTTTGTGTCTGTCTGTCCTCAGTCAGTCATCACTGTGTTCCTGTGCCCAGGAATCAGTCATTGTCCAAAAACAACTTACAGGTGCAGGTCTAGTTTTCTATTTTCTCTGCTCAGCAGTACAGGGCTTTGCAAACAAGATTTTTAAAGGCACTGTGACATCTATCTCCCACTGATTTTGATGAGAGCAAAATGTCTAAATACCTTGAAAAATCTTGTTATAAATGACTAGCAAAATCCAATTTTCCAAAGTGACTTAAGCAGACTTAGGAACTTGGGAACTCAGACACACAATTAGATTACTACCATTCAACATGTAACCATTCATCAGCTTAGCTCGAACTTCAATCATTTCAGGCTAGCCTAAATAATATTAACTGATATTTGCCACTGGCTAAGACTGAGTGAAGAAAAATTTAAAATTGCTCAGCTAATTCAGTATATCTTGTTAAATCATAGTAATATGACAATGTTCCTGGATGAATTTTATTTTTGAAAATCAGTGGGTTATGGAACTTTGATAGAGTAGTGAATTTCTATGGCAATATATTTTATGCTGCATCAGCTTTTTGACATTAACAGTCCCTGTCTTTGCTCCAACCCTTTGGCACAAGGTGGCAGGGTATCCCCTTCACTTTGTTGTGACTTATGCTCATATGAGGCAGCTGTGTTTGCACCAAGAGTTACAGCTTCTGTAACTCATCCCAAAATGTATTTTGTATTCTAACATTAAAGTTCATTATTAATTTGTTCAAGTACATCACAAATATCTAAAGCCATTTCTATACTGAATAACAACTAAGGTATGTATAAACCAGCTTTACATTAACTGCAGTAGCAACAATGAAACTGTGGCAACATAATATTCACTGTGAGGCAGCTACATCAATATTTACCCAGCTTCTCAAACAGATGAGTAGTATGTACAGTAAAAACACTTCCCAAGGCAGAAAGTTAAGAATTCATGTACAAATCCCAAAAATGGCCACACCAAAGTATTCTGACATCTTACATTCATCCATGACTTGGGCCAGAGTGTCAGAGTAGGGTCAGTATGCTGTAGCATCTTCCATGGGATGCCTTTCAAAACAGCAGCAGTCTGTCACAGACTTTTAGCTCCAGATTTTCATAGTCTTTGTAACATGTTCCTTACTGGAATTCACCTGGTCAGTTTTTGATCCAGTGTCACCTTCTGCATGCACATTGTCATGCAGCAATGGATTTAATGGCATTCTGCTGAAAAAAAAATCTGATTTTGTTTATTTTGACCTGTCTAGAAACTATATTTGAGATTCTTCAGCTCTTTACCTTCAACAGTTTGGTTGTAATTCTTTCCTCAAGGTCACAGAGGAAAACTGTGGTAGAGTAAGGTCTGAATCTATTTTCTTGATTTCTGTCTTGTGACACAGACACAGAACCTGCCTTCTCTTGTATATATCAATTTAAACTATTTGGAATTCAGATGAGTTTGCCTTACTGCATTCCTAATTTGAATCAAGCTGTCTGGCAGTGAATACTTCTTCGCTACTGCAGTATAGATAAGATATAATGTTATGAAGGAAATATTGCAGTGAAGGCATTTAAATGTTCCAGAACACCTCTCATGTAACAGGATCACAGGTTCCTGTTCAGCTTGTATATGTGCTTTATGCATTTGTTTTTACTTTGTGCTATCTCAAAGTAAATGCTTTAAGTATGTGGGCTTTATTTCCAGACTATTAACTGGTTGGTATTTCTCCAGACAATAACCATGTCATATTGATTACCAGTAACATTGTTCAACTATGCTGCAAAAATCTCTTGTGAAATATTGGCAAATGTTTGGTTGTCATAGGGAAATATGAAGTTTATTACATTCCTGTGTTTTGCACTAACATTCATCTGAATCTACCTTAGTTTCCCTAAGTGAATGAAATGGTTCTTCTTTTGATTTTTTTTAGAACTTGTGATGATTTTTAGCCCTTTCATGTTAATGACTAAAGTTAAAAAATAGTTTTTCTCTCCAGTCAGACACTTACCCCCTTAGATATAATTTGAAAGTTCACTCCTTTTCTGTTTTCTGTCATCTTCTGCTCTGAGTGACTCTTATCTTCAACTTTAGAGTCATTTCAAGGAGCCAACAGCTCCTTCCCCAGTACATGATTACAGATTGGCCATTAAACTCTATTTAAGTAACAATTGGTTTTTCCAAGATGACTATTACTACTTACTTATGTCTCTTTATGTCACTGTAGATGTGTTCTTGATTGATAAACTGAGGTGACCTGTGAATTCAGAAATGTGCACAACATATTAGAAGGAAAATTGTTCTTTTATACATTGCATCATTTCATAAATCAATGTCTTTTTATTATTCCTTGTTTTTTCATCAGCTGAAATAATTCTAATTGGTGGACAATTTCTCTTGTAAATCAGAAATAATTTCTCCATATTGGATTTTTTCTCTTGACTTTTAAGGAAGAAAAACAACAGCAATCAATGAAATATTTTTGTTCTGTTTTGCTTTCAGTATTTTTTTTACCTAAAAACCCACAGTCCTGATATAGAAACATAAAGGCAAAATGCTGTGTAAAGACTGTATCTTGTGCTCAAAAGAAGATAAGAAAATCTTAAAAGAAAAGGCACACAAGAATTTGCCCTAAATGTCCTAAAGTTTTGTCTATTACTAATATTAGACAGTGGGAGCTGGGCCTGTTCAGCCTTGGGAGGAGACAGTGAGAGGGGATGTCATCAATGTCTGTAAGTACCTGAAGGGAGGGTGTCAAGAAGATGGAGCTGGGCTCTGCTTGGTGCCAAGCAATACAACAAGAGGCAAAGGACAGAAACATGGGAAGCATGAGAAGTTACACGTGAATATGAGGAAGAACTTCTTTACTGTGCAGTGACTGAGCACTGGAACAGGTTGCCCAGAGAGGCTGTGGAGTCTCCCTCACTGGAGATTTTCCAGAACTGTCTGGACACAATCCTGTGCCATGAGCTCTGGGATGACCCTGCTTGAGCAGGGAGAGTGGACCAGCAGATCCACTGTGGTCCCTTCCAACCTTGCCCATTCTGTGATTCTGTAACACTTCTAATTATGCCCTAGACTCTGAAGCAGCAGCTGTAAATTTAAGGTCATTTGAACATAATTCCCTCCTTCATGTAGTCAGAAATGATGCACAGATACTTTTGTTAACCAGTACATACATTTCTCCCAAGAATTATTTTTAAAAGTTAAAATACCATTCCAGAGCATTGTGGCAAATTTTGAGTAATTCCTGGCAATATTCCAAATGAGAATTTGTGATTTATTCCTGTGTAGAGGAAGCATTAGTAATACTAGATATTATCAGCAAACATCAGACTATTCATTACAAATGGTATTTATACATTGCTTGATAAAGAGATAGGCTTGCTTACTTTGACAATTTTTTGAACCGAATCTACATTTTTTTTCCATTCATCCATCTCTGAGTTTTGACATTTGCTGTCTTTCCATGAAGGCTTCAAGAAATGAGATGACCTTGCCACAGATCAAGAGGTGTGTCTGGAAGAATTGCATTATCTTGGAAGATGGATCTATGTGATTACTGTGTAAAAGAGTACTTCTTCTGTAGTGATTGATGACAACACTGTCAGTATTGACTGATCATTAGAAATATTTATATGGCAGACCCTTTAAGGTAGTGGAAGATATGAAGGAAAGATTAAATGCATATCAAGAAGACAACAGTTTCTATGTATATGGAATCAGAGCTTATGGTTCTTTGCAACACCTTTAATTATTTTCTTCACATTTTTCTTGTTTCACAGACACAAATGTACTATAAATGCCTCCAAAAAGGCTTGTAGGCCCCACAAAATTAATAGGGCAGATGATGTCATTTACGTATTTTGAAAGCCGTTAAGTTTAATATTTGCAATTATAAATCCTGCCTCATAAATATGTTTTTAGGTAGGGACCATATTCATAAAGATGTACTAGAAAGATAAATATACTATTTCTCATTGTTTTCTCAAGGTTTGTATCGCAAACAGACTTTAAAAGAATATACTTATTTTGTTATTTGTGACCCTGGCATACTTTTAGACATTGGAGTGTTCTACTGCATTATTTACCATGCTGTGTTTAAGTAACCTTTAGTAAATGATATGCTAGTATTTTAACTATTTATAGTCATTAAAAATAGATGGTCATTAAGGTGTTAATTTAAATACAAGGAGGCCTGGCATTATTCTCAGCTTTACCACATCACATATCTCTATTAAAGAGAGAAATTCAGTAGAATTGCTCTATTTAGGTGCAAGTGAAAGCAAAATCATTTGGCTAGCCTGCTGGTGCATGTAGTAACTGAAGACATACATGCACACTCAAAGCCTCCCTACATATGTATTTAAGTGAAAGTTCGTATATAGTATGAGTAGAATGATAACAGCTTGACAGAGTACATCTAGTATATTTAATTTATGAGCAATTAAATGGGAGCATGTTTAGTTGATTTAAGTTTCCTTTTCTTCTCTTTCTGTTGCATTATGAAAAATTTTGCTTACACTAAAGTAAATTTTTTAATTTTTTTGAGCAATGAAGTAGGTTGTTCAGCAAGATTGTGTAGTTTCCATCCAAAAACTGTCTGGCCATAATCTTGGGCAGCTAACTGTAGGTTTAGCTGTTAGGTTCTGTGTGAGCAGAAGGGTTGAACCATCCAAGCCCAACTATTCTGTGGTTCTGTGCTTCTGTGACACCAGTCTCTGAAACGTATCCATGCAAAATGCACTGTTACAGTTCTGATAATAGGTTGCCTGTAGCAAAAAATATGGAACAGTTAAGTGCTCATTCAGATGTACTGATTTCGTGATTTTGGTGAGGTGAAGGAAAGAATAAGCCACGTTTTTCAGGTTTTGTCTTAGCATATTTGCATACACCAGTAGTCACCACAACAGGTATTTTAGCCCATCAGAGGAAAAGTGCTAAAGCTACTTGTAGTATTTAATTAAATTTATCACTCCTTTCCTTGATCTTACATTTTATGGGTGTTAATTATTAGTTCCTTTTAATTATACTTCATGGCCTTTGTCCTGGAAACTATCCAAAGAGTAGATCATTATGGTATGCAACTCGGTGAAACAGTTTCCAGGCATTAAGCCATCCTCAAGACCATGTGAAACAATCGTTATTAAAATTAGAAAAATATTAGTGTGCATATTTAGATTATAAATAATGGGGGAGAAATGGTTGACATTATTCCATGGAGTGCTATTAATTTGGTTTGGCTTGTACTGTAATTCCTAACCACTTCAAAATTAAGAGAATTGAGAACAGTAGTGTTTCAGTTCTGGTACTCCATTTGCTGACAAAAAGCACAATGGTTTCTTATCTTTCTCAACCTATTTTAAGTTCATATGTAGGTGTAAAAAAAAATCTCACCCCACAGCTTTGGAAGCAGCTGATAGGCAGGATTTGTTCTCAGAACAACATCACTTCTCAGCTGAGTGATTGAAACAGTCGAGGTGAAGTAAAACTGGCACAGGGTGTCGCACAGGGTGTCACACAGGGCAGTGACATCAGTGAGGGACTAGTGGTAAAGCCAGACAAATTCTTGAGCTGCTGGACTGTGCTGAAATGCTTGGATAGCCACTGTTACTTGTGCACAGCTACCATGACTACATTCTAACATTTGCTGTTGGAGGCAGCTTGCAGGTGCTATCAAATTTGTACAAGGGCAATAAATGTCTGTGTAGATACACCCAGATATAACATAAATAAGTTAATTTAAGCCTTTTGGGAACCTTTTATAATTTTACAAGTATGTTTTTGTAGGTATTTTTAAATCTTATTACTTGAAAAATCGGTCATGTAGAGAACGAGAACAACTGACTCAGAGACTGATCCCACAAAGACTTGCTGAATGAATAATTTTAGTTTCCTGAGTTGTCCCATTGCTAGCTTTGTGCAAATTTGTGCTGTAATGGGAAATGATTTAATAGTTTTAATGTTGTTTTTGCTCATGTTAAAATGCATTCAACATAACCACTAGTTGAAACAAAACTATTCTTTTGCTTGTGCAGTACTCTACCACATCATAATCATTATATTAAAATAAGACAATTTGACCTAGTTGTATCATGGAAACATATTTAAAAATGAACACCAAAGATCTTGTTTCTAATTAATAAAGTCCCATTCCAGCAAACTATAAAGTTATTAACCTAAACCAAGCACTTCTGGTTCTCTCTGCATGTCTGTGACTTATGTACTTTAACAGTCTTTTTCTTCTTCTTTCTCACTAACCTTAGCTGAGATTTAAAAATGAGATTTAAAAACCTTAGCATTGCTCTATTATGTTCAGAAAACAATCTTAACTAAATATATGCTATTTTTTCCTTCAAAAACAAAATCAAAAATTATCTTTGTAATAGGCCTTTAATATAGCAGTCTTGAGCCTGAATTTATACAGCAGTCTTCATTGGGATTTGGCATTTTGTTACTTATGATAGCTTTTTAACAAATTTGTGATTTTATTTACTACACAATTATTATTTTAAAAATTAAAACTGCTTGGCTTTTCCTTTTAGAGGTTCTGTATTTTTTCACAGAATCTTCCCTCAGTGCTCTACTTTTTTTAACCGTTTTTAGAAACATTCTCAGATTTAAGAGCTGACTTTATTCTCAGGGATTTCACCTGTTAGAAGTTTATATGGATTTAACAAAGCAGTTAAGCATGGTCTTAAACCATTCTTACTGAGCTAAATACATATGGAGCGTCTCTGCTTCTCTCTTTTAAAAAGATCCAAACCATCACTTTACAATAACAAGCCCACGAGAAAAACAGCTCAGGGATAGTTTCTCAGTTACTGTTATTCTGTCCTTTGTTTTTTAGTGATCTAGACATGGATCTCATAGGTTTCTCTCTCTTTTGATTGTGACAACACCTCATGGTTTTTCTTTATTTGTCTCTCTTTGACTATACTATTTCCTGCTTCTGTTTTTGAATCTTCATGCATAATTTTCAGGACAGTTTTCCAAGGAATTTTTAGTTGTAGTTAAAAAGTTATTCACATTTTTTCACTCAATTCAGTGGCAACCTTAAGAATCTCTTTGCACCTAATAAATTTCACAGTGAATATAATGTGGATTTGGATCCATGCTATTGAGTAACATCTTTCTAAACGGAAAACCATCTAATCAGAGTTAGTGGTTTAGTGGTTTCAATATTACAAAGAACATCTCCTTCAAACTCAGGTCATTGTTCTAAGGGTTCATGGTAGTTTAAAGTAATAGTTTTTGCTTGATTATAATGATCCTTTCATGAACAGAATCTCATTTGTGTTAGTAGTCAAATGATTTTAATTTGGAAAGTTCATTGCAAATAAGTTGTGTTCTCTTGATTTGGGTAATTATACTCACTTAGTATGTTAATGGAAAGGACTGCTCAGGCTTTTTAAAAACCTTCCAGCTCTCTATAGAACAGTTATTGAAAGGAGTGGAGAGTATGCGGTTCTCTTTGATCACTTTAATGAACCTCAGTGTTTTTATTGTCTATTCACTTATATGCAAAATGTAGTGCAACTGTGTATTAGCTACTAATTAGAGTTTTATTCAAGAAAAAATAACATAAAAGCAATCTATGTCATAATTAAGGTTTTGAACAGTATTGTTTCTAATGATTTTCAAACAGCAAAACAAATCTTTTTAAATTACTTTTAAAAATGCATATGCCTTATTGAAGAGCTTTTGCTCTAGGTTGTTTTTATGTTTATAAGGACTTAAGTTTTGTCAAAGTTATGGCAAGTTAGACCACAGCCATTGTCACAACCTCTGCCAGCCCATGGGCAGCAATAGAAAGGGGAAAACACTGTGAGAACAACATGAAATTTTTATGTTCCTGCTGGTCTTAGTTGCAAAATTTACATTTACATTTCTGTCAGCAAATGTAACAGCATTGTAATAAACATCTCAGGCAATGAATGGCCAGTGGCTACAAGTAAGGACCATAGCTACTGAATGATGTTACACTTAGATGGATCATATTTAGATAATCCTTTACCACTTTTATTCTGTATATTCCTGGGATATAAAATTGTAATATGCATGCGATAAAATTTTCTCATTGTAATTCTGTTCCCAGTTTTCAGTATTTGAAAAATAGCAAAATAATATTACAAAGGCATCTGACACAACCAGATATTCAGGAGGTGGGGAAAATAACTGAAAATTTATCTTCAGTCAAAAGAATGAAGAGACAGAGTCATAGTTAAAAAACAAATATATAAGACAAAAGTATGTGAAATAGCTTCCTAGGCAGGGAATTTTTTCCCAGAAGTACCTCACCTCTATGGAAACCTGTTTGGAAACTTTAAGAAATAAGAAGAAAGGCCATAGGAATTGGCTTCATAGATGAGAAAAAGGTATGGAGGCAACCTAAATATCACCCAAGCTTTAGCAAGAATAAAGCATGGAATAGAGGACATAATTTTTAGATGATGAACAAAGCTTACTTTAAAGCTTATATGGGGCTTCAATTATAAATAAATGTATATTTCTATATATTTTTAAAAAAATCTGAAGTTTCCCTTTTAAGAGAAGTGTTCCTCTTCCTTTAAGACATTCATAGCAGAATGAGATTTTTTTATATGTATTTGAAATTAGAAGTGTCTAGTAATAAATCTTTGGTTACTTAGAAGAAGTTGATTGACAACTGGAGGGAAAAATAGAGAGTGATACTTATTCTTAGAAACAGGAAAGAGGTGGGAAATTAGGTTTAATTTTCCATTTAGATTTTTGACTGAAGCAAGCAGTGCAGTGGCTAATTCCTAGCTTCCTGCAGCCAGTAGTGCAGTAGATGCAGGGATGTCTGGAAGCCAAATGCTGTCAGTTGGGTGGCTGTGCCCAAACAAGGGATTTCAATAACCTAAATAAAGCATATGCATGGTATAGAGATCTGATTCCTTTGTGTTGCTTATTGATATATTTCTGTTTCATGCTTATCCACTGATAACTTCAGTACTTTCACTGGCAAGTGATCTGAATAAGCTGAGGGCACAGATTTTGGTTAGATGTGTTACTCTGAGAAGCAATTGTTTTGTTCTCTGCACTAATAGTAGGAATAATGTTGTAGTAGGAATAATGTTCCAACTTAGTTTTGGTCAAACAAAACTTCTAATAAAGGTCTCTTAATTACTATTGTTACTTTACCAAGTATACTTTTTTTTTTCCGTTTCATATATGAAGCAGCTTTGCTTTACTGAAGACATCAGTTTATAGACTGATGTCATGTCAGCAGTTGTACCTGGAGGTTTTTGAAAGAGGGCATTAGAAGAGTGTTGGAAGTGACACTCTGCTCTTTAACCCTGTGAGACTGCTGAATTGCAGAACAGGTCGTCTGCAAGTCAAGCTCCTGCCTCACAACTTTGAATTATGGCCAACTGATTGAGATTTTATGTTGCCTCTTTTGCTCCCTCAATTCACTCCCCTATATGCAAACAGAAATGTTGCAGAAGAATCCAATCTTTTGATCCTTACATCTTTCTCTTCCCATACAGAGCTCACTGTAATGAAGTTAAGATTTTCTCTGTCTCTTACTTACTACCTTACATAATGCCACTTTCCCTTGTCTTATGTGGATTTTGGATCATGCAAAGAAGATGTCAGTGTGTTACCAGGAATGATAATACTGTCTACTGATGCCTTGAAAGCCTTCCTAGAATTGTATGTACAGCAAACACAGCTTTTCTAAGGAAAATTCTTCTTTTGTTAATTGCTTTTAGTGTTATGCATGTTTATCCCCCATTCCTACAAACATCTGTGCAATGTGGTTCTGTCCACTCAGGGGCCTGAGTAATGTCCAGTCCATACCCCTCCCAAGCTGACACATAAATGCTAAAGGGAAGATGAGAAGCTAGAAGAGGCAGGGGGCAGCAGCAGCTGGAAGAGGGAATGACTTATGTCCGAGAATCAAAGCTAGTAGGACACTGTGGGCACAGCAGCAGTTGTGTGGGATCTGAGTGCTTTATCTTCTCTGGCACTCCCAGCTCTCACTTGCTGCTGTCGTAGATTTCCCCAAGACTCACTGTAAAGTACTCTAATGTTTTCTGAGGAACCCATAACAGGACTGCATTCTCAGCTTAGTGAAATCCGCTCTCAGGAGCCACCCCTGCTCTTAGTACATTGTTGACAAAGTTGTTACTTTATCAGGTCTAGTATGCCAACATGGCATAATTGTCTAACCTTCAGAAATTAGAAAAGGTAGCAATTATACCCTCAAAAAGTCACTTTTGAATTGACTAATTAATCATTCATCGCTCGTGGCACTAATAAGTCATTAGTGTGTAGTGGCTCATTATAAGGTGCAATACGTGGAAGGGCTCAATTATGCAACTCCTTGCTGAATGTTGATTAGGTTATTTATAGATAATGCATGCTTGTTATGATCAATTATGACTTACATTTCTGTGAATGTGATTTTTAGTTGAAATACAGCAAGGCAAAGACTTATTTAAAACATCTTTACAGTTAAATATTGTAAAAGAAGCTATTAATACACTCTCTCTTTCAATACTATATCCTCCAGAGAAAGGAATCTTTTGTCTTGCTACATTGAAATCTGTTCCCATTTGCTCTTTAGTTTTATTTTTCAGTTGCTGTTCTGTCTATTTGAGTTATTCATGCTTCCTGAAGGAACTTTGCAATATAACTAAAGTATAATACATGTTGTAAACAGACTTTAATGCATGAATGCAGTTACGAAGCATTATTCCAGTTTTATATGTTAATATTCTAAAGGCTTCAGAAATACAATATGAAGTCAAAGTTATTGGATATATTAACCTGTTTTGAAAATGCTTTCTGAATTTAAAAGAGGTTTAATTACACCAAAGAGAGACGAGAGAAAAAAAAGATGGTAGCAGAAATACGATGTCAGTGTTTGTCAGTTAGAGTCACTGAAGTAATTTTTAATTGCTCCTTCTTTATTTTTGCCTCAGAAACAGAATTTACAATTAAAAAATTTAAGACATGCATTTCTCTCTAAAATGAACATAAGTAAAATGTAACAACCACACCAACTCTTCTTTACATTAAAAAGCCTGCGGTAGATTTTACCCCAGTACACACACACAGAGAAATCCCCTATCCCCGTACTGGATTAGATCATCTCTAAGGACAGCATTTTGCATCTCTAGAATAGCTGCTATGGCTTCAGCCAAAATCCCAGTCCTTTTAGCTAGTTGCAGTGAAACACCCAGTTTGATATATCCAGCCTGTTGTGATTGAGTGACTTCCACACTCAGGCTGCCACATAGAGGAAAGAAGAGTTGGAAGGAGGGGGAGGAGGCAGAAATCTGAGGGGATTCCAGTTGTCATTCAGGAAGAAAAAGAAAAGGCATGGAAGCAGCTTTGCAAATTGGGAAAGTATTCAGAAGCTAGACAGGAGTAAAAGATACCGGTGCGGAAGTGATATGAAACACCTCTGAGCAGGAATACCAATCATGGAAAAACCAAGGACAATGTTTAATAAATCTGGGACTGCTGCTTTTCATTCAGTCTTCACTGTGCTCAGATCAGAACTGTGGTATCTTGAGAGATTTGAGCCTCATAAGAGCTGTTTGGAACTTGCTAATAAGAATCTGTCCTACAAAGGAGGAGGCGTTAATGGTACCCTTCTTGAAAAGGGTAAAAGATAATGCATATCTATGAAAAGAATTCACAGATGCAGCAGAAGAGTGCATTAGCTTTGGATGCTGTCCTAGGAGAGGTTTGCCAGGATGATATATAACTACAAAAAAAGGGTTATATTTTTAAATACAGCTGACAGACACTGAGGGTTATTTGTCCCTTTTCCACTAAAGTGAGGGATAGCCCCTTCAGAAATAAGAAACAGAATGAGGTTCTGCTGTTTCTTCAGAAGTGCAATTCCCCACCATGGGTACTCTTGAAAGACCACTCCTGAAGGGTGAAAA
Organism: Corvus brachyrhynchos; assembly: GCF_000691975.1. Lineage (NCBI taxonomy): Eukaryota > Metazoa > Chordata > Aves > Passeriformes > Corvidae > Corvus > Corvus brachyrhynchos. The sequence goes on along the minus strand of NW_008240033.1, from coordinate 2,455,735 downwards.
TTACCTTAGCAAAGAATACAGTCACCCAAATAGTTCTAAAAGGCCGAGTAAGTGAGCCAGACGAGTATTGTAGATGAGTAAATCCCACCCTGATAGCCATATTCTCTCTCTTCAAAGTAGGGAGGGAACAAACTGCCATTTATAACATCAGCATTACTTTACGGGAAGTTCCTATATACCCTGTGACTCTGCTAATGCACATTCAAGGCAGCTGTTGACAGCTTTCTTTGACAGTCACGTAGGGTGAAAGGCCTCAGCTTCTGTGAATCAATATCTTACCATTTGTTCAGAGGCATCAAAGCCTTCCATGCCATAGAGGAATTGGCTGGAAATGCTACCAAGAGCTTGCTGCAGCTGGGGTCCAGCAATGTATGAAAGACATACTTAAACCTACCCAATAAAATAAACTGCCTTAAGCATGGAAGAAACATTTAACAGTAAAGTAATCCAGTGAACATAATAATGGCAATTAATCACAAGCTTTAAATATATGTGTTAAAAGGACTTCTGTATTAGGACCTGAGTTAGTTTCTGGGTTACCCCATAGAAGGGAAGATACAGGGGTTTTTGATAATTTCGTAGTAGTCAGCTTCAAATCTCGCGTGTAGAAATGCCCTTGTGAGTATTTATATACGAGTTAATAAAAGAATGAAAACTTGCATGGTCTGTATATAAAATAACTAAATCAAAAGCACTGTTTAAAAATCAAAGGAAAAATATTTCCTGCTCCAGTTAAATTAAACTCAATTGGAACCTATTCAGTCACCTTCATAACTATTTAAATGGTGATTGTGCAATACTTACATGATCAAAGTTAATGTAATATTTATGCAATCAAAGTTAATGTTAAGACATATAAGGATTTTACAAGATGAGCTGTGAATATAAATGAAAAATTAACATAATTATTAAAGATCACAATATTTGCATAGAGAAAAAATATTTTTTCAATAGTAACGGTTTGTCTCTTTAAGAGGATTCTATATATTATTTATTTTATGTGAAAGCTTCCGTATGTCAGCTTATGATTTGACTTTTTTGACAGAATTTTTGAAGTAACAGCAGTAAAAAAGGTGTGGGTTTATTTTTAATAGAATGATATTTAAGCAGACAATTCTGTCTTCAGTGGTTTCTACTCAAATCTTGAGTCCAATCCACTTGGGTCATTAAACTGAACAGGAACAAAACAGGCTTCTTAAATGTCGCCTTGCCTTTTAGATTTACATTCTATATTGATGCATTTTATGAAGTTGCCTTGTCGGAGTGAAAAAAAATCGAGCCAAAAAGCCTGAGGGATCTGTATGCAACTTCCCCAGAGCCAAGGTCCGTGGTGGGTCTTCCTCTCCCTGTTCTGGGTAGACTCTTGCTCAGCTCCTGAGACAGCAGCCATCAGGGAAGACTGAGCTCCTCCAGTCAGGGCCAAGCGTGAAGGTTGCCTGTCACATAGCAAGCAGGGAAGAGATGTCATTGTGCTCAGCTTGTCACACCTGCAGAAAAGGGGAGAAATTTTTCACATCATTCTCTTCTCTTGCACTCACATGCCAAGGAAATATAATCAGGCTTCACTTGGTTTTGAAATACAAGCAGGGAGAAGCCACAAATTTGAAATCTCACTGAACGAAAACTTTGCAAAGATTTTGTATTCCAAACTGGCATGTGAGATTTAGAATATCGGAAAAGTAAGAGTTTGTGTTCCTTTGTAGGAAGCTCAGAGACTGTTTATCCATTCTCAATTAGTGGTGATAGAAAAACATTTTAAATTTTTCTCATTATTTCTATTAATTATGTTCTAGCTGTTCTAATTGCCTTTTGGATTTGTCCCAAAAGACTACTTCTTAAACATCCCAAACATCCTCCACCATTACTAGAATTATTTAGATCTGAGGTCTCTCAAAACCTCACCAAATATCAAAGAAAGATGTTGCCTGCATTGATGTGGGCTTAACCATTCAGTACAAAGAGGATCTCTGCTCATGTTTCCACATCACAGACAGAAACTATTAGCTGTGAATATTTTAAATCAGGATTTGTGTAGAGCTGGGGTGGCTTTGTGGCTAAACTAAGTGACATGCTTCAAAAGTAGTGGCCATTGAAATAGACTTTGCAATTCATGTTTAGATAATGAATTCTTAAGAGCTGGGTTTCCATGAGGTGGACCCATAATGTTGACATATTTAAAGATACTTGGTAATGGTAAGGGTGAAATGGGATTCTTAATTCTGTGGAGATGGTTGATATGGTTTATGCATATGTATAACTGTGTAGATAACATAGTGTATTCTCATCATTTTTACCAATAATACTACCAGCAAACCTTCTGCACGTGCATTTGTAATGCTACTTTTGAATATTACAGTATTATAAGGACGACAATTCTACTGTGCTCAGACAAAAGAAATAACAAGAGGGTGTTCTATAACTGTGTAAGTTATGAATGCCATAGTTATTTCCAGAGATTATCTTTGTCCTCATGCAAATTATTTATTTCGTGCCTACTTATAGTGTAACCTTTAAAATTAAATTGAAATTATGGAATGCCTTAAAGCCTGACTATCATGTACCAGCTGTCTCAGTCAGCTGGCTCGTCAGTCAATATAGACTGCAAATCACAACTATATTTGATCTTGATTGGGAGGCTATTTTGGGAATTGTGCCGGTGTACATTGAACAAGTTGTGCTGAAGAGATCATACCCTTTGTAACTGGTGATGACCACAGAAATAATCTCAGCTACACAAGGATGACTGGTGTTCTGGTGTTTAAAAAAAAAAAAAAAAAAAAAAGAAGTGCCACCCAAAAAGCTTTCAAGGAAATTCCTGTAACCAATCTGCAACCTATTTTTCTCCAAACATTCTGTCTTCCTGCTTTCGTTTTCCCTCCTCCTCCCCCCCCCTTTTTTTTACTGCCTTTCCTAGATGTCTTGAAGCTCTTGCTGGCCAGCCACTGGGCAACCTAGGCCATGTTGACTGGACGTTGTCTCCTTCCTTTTTAGCCAAAAATCTCTAGCAAAAACGTATTTATTTTTTCTTAGGGAAATAATGCATCACAGGCTGCTGCTCTCTATCACATCACTGTAAGATTTTAATGTCACACTGGAAGCTTTGTTTTAGGTATTATTTCTTTCTTTTGACTAATTTACTAAACATACACTAAGATTAATTAATGTGCTGATCTCTGTTAAGGTCTATTACTGTAAACTAACTGGTTTTTTGTGGAGAAAATGTTTGGGGGAACTTCTTTTCAAATGAAAACATAAATCATACAGGTGGTTTTTTCTACGCATATATTCACCCCAGTTAAGTGGTTCAATTTATGCCTCAATGGCTAAAACACCCTTTTTCTATAGCCTTGACAAGGACAGTCACCCTATCATACTGTATTTTGTTGCTGGGTCACTTTTTTAATCCCCATAAACATTACAAATATCTCTGTGGCTTTAGTACTGTTCAGATGCACGGAGTCACTCAGACTCATTTATGCCCCAGCTGGTTCCCTCATGCTTTCAGCCGATTTTCCAGTATGCACTTTCATGATTCCATCCATAACCTAAAGGTACATCCTGTAAGTACCTGCCAACCTGCCTTGCTGTTTTCCTTCAAATCACAAATTCTGCCTTTCCTTTGCTGCAATGCTTATACAACCCCTGACAAAACTGTTGTCACTCACACTGACTAACGCTACCATGGTGTGCCTTTGCACCTACCTCTCTGTCTGCCTGCACTTCGTGACGAGCTATCTTAAATCTAAATTGCCTGCTGCTGTTCTTCTGTTTGCACAGTCCCTAGTGCAGTGCACACAGGAACCCTGCCTGTGCTGCTTTGAGGTTTTATACCTACAATGAAAAACAATAATAAAGAACCTAATACTTGGATTATCTTGCTAATAAGGAAAACAGAAGGTGGTATTATTGTAACAACACCATTTTCTTCTTAAATGCTATGATAGTTATTTCTTTTCTGGGTTTGTTTGAAGAAAATCTCATTTTACCTTGAAGCAAATGAATTATATTTCTACAGAAGTTTGTCTATGGATAGGATTTACCACAAAAATTGTTTTACTTAAATACTTCCATCTTCTGATTTTAATTCAAAATTTAGTGTAGTGCTTTGGGGGGAATGAAATGTAACATAATACATTGTCTTTGATCTCTGTTTTCTCTGAGAGAAAAAAAAGGAGGAAAGAGGTAGAGCAGTATTCACTCTGGAGGTGTGCGTGTCTTCCTCGTTTCAAAAATATCATGTACTGAATCTCTGCTCCACATGTCTCTCAGAAAGCTGCTTGTTCATGGCACTTACCCAAGCTGCTTTCCTCATTGCTGAACTCAAAATGCTCTTGCACCTTGGCATGGTTTCAACTATGTCAGTTAAATCAGAAAGAGGGAGAGTCAGGCCAACAACAAAAACACCTTTCCTGGAGAGATATGATGTTGACCCAGAAATAGCACTGAGCTGCCAGAACATCATTGCTACATTCAATTCAGTTTTAATAGAGGGAGAATGATCTAGTGGTAGCTGTGCACATTCAGTCATTGTTGTGTCTCCTGCTGTCATGGTGTGTGCTTACTAGAAGATTTAAATAAGGAAAAGGAAAAATAATGTGTAGTATATTAAATGTTCTGCTTGCTACTCTGAAAAATAGTATACTGAAACATTTAATCACTGACAAGCATCATTCTTTTATTATTAATAATCCATATGGAAAGTAGATTGCTCGCAGTAGAATTTTTTCTGAGTTATTTTAACTATGCATTTTAATACATTTGGGTATAATAAAAAAATAATGCTTTGGTCTGCAAAAATGCAAATATTGAAGCATATTATAGTCAAGGATTTTACAGCAAAGGTTCAGAATAGATTCAAAAGGCAAAGGACATGCCTTTTTATTCAGGATTTACTTAAAATTCTTCAAGTTGGCAACAAATTTCTCTTGCATGTTATTTTTTTTTACATTATTATTGTCACAGTTGTGTGAAGTGTCAACAGGCTTTTCATAATATCTATTATATATGAGAAATACACAGAACTTACTTTAAATCCTAAATGTGGTAAACATAAATGAGGTAAGAAAGAAAATTATTCAATTAGCAAGGGTTCATTTTGTTCTTAAGTACCCCAACAGTATTAGGTAGTATTTCAAAAACATTCATCTTTGGCCTAACTTTATTTTCAGTGATATCAGCTCAGCTCATAATCTTGCTGAAGATGCAAATGAGGAGGAAAAATTACAAAGTCAAAGCTCAACAGAGTTTTATCAGCTATTTTGGTATTTGTATCTCCTAATTTTGAGCTGTCAGCTCAAATTTTTATGCTAATCAAAAAGTGCATTTTCCATTTGTTAAATTATTAACCTACACTAAACTTAGATTAATTCAATTTAAATTTACGGCTTGAGAATCCATGTTGTCAGCAGTTAATGTAGAAAAAGATGAAACCATTAAGTTCATATAGAAGTCTGAGTGAAAATCGTTTATGTAAATACATGATTGAATATTCTTGTTCTTCTCAGTCAATGGCCAAAAGTGGAAAATGCTAAGTCCTTCCTAAAGATGGTTGTTGCTTTGTTATTCACAAACTGTATGACACAGTTAAGACAATGTTTGTGTGTTCACATCATGTAAGCATAGTGTTCATTTTAATTTACAAAGCAAGAAAAGGAGTTTCTTTAATTTTCTCTTGAAGTTCCATCTTTGATGGGACAGTGTGACACATCTGACTGCAATGTTCATAAATTGATAAACGTGTTGCTCTGGGATTTTCATATCACCAGTTAAAATGAAATGTGTACCTGTTCTGTATGTTCATGGAGTTTAAGTTGAACCTGAACAGTAAGAATATATTTAATAGTCTGCTTCAATCGTTCTGTGTCGTTATGTATTACTAAAGATCTCAGAATTTGTCAAATACATTCATTAAACATGACACTTGCAAGGACGGAGTACGGTTTTTCTTGTACTAGATTTCCATTGGGAACAGCATATTTCATGGTGAATTTTTCTTGATGAAGTGATAGCAGTGTTGAGCTATTTTAAAATATATTTCCCATTTTTCTACAGTGCTTATAATGATTGGAGGCTAATGTAAATGTCACTCCCCATAAAACCGAACTTTTAATGAGAGGAAATTAACTGATTCAGTATTGTTAGCAATATAATTTTAAAAGTCTTTAAGATGCTGATTCAAAAAATCTTTCATTAGGAGTCTATTAATATGCATAGCTTTAATCTTCCTACCTTAGGTTTCTAAATTGTCTAAGTATACTCTCTAAAAAAAAAAAGACAAAAAGGACTTGTTTATATAGGCTACATCTACAGTATTTTGCTTTGCCTCTGTCAAAGTACATATGTCTACCACACAGTGTGTATAATTAAAGTGAATATTAATATATATTTTTATAGGCTATGCATATGTTGTGCCACATCCAATTTGTGAATTGCAAAATATTTTCACTGATCTGAATACTGGATTATTCACAGTAAGACATTATTAGTGGGGAAAATGCACCAATGTAGTGAAAGCTTGCTGCATAATCATTAAGAATTTTGTCATTTCAGAAATTACACCAAGCAGGGAGGGAGTGAATACTCAGGTGGCTTCATGATGTTTTGTATTGGTTCTATGTAACAGAATAGTATTCAGGGTATACAGCCTTTGAAAGATTGATTTTGTATGTCTGGCTGTCATACTATGTATTGCCACTTTTGTTGTTAGACTTTATCTGAGAGGAGGAAGATAAACGAGACAAATAAGCGTGAATGGCGAGAGAAGAAAGTTCCACAGGAATACTTACAGCAGATAACATATTGTCCTCAGAACCGGTGGTTTATCTAACAGGCTATGTTTGTGCAAAAACTGCATCTATTTAATGTCCCAAAAATCTTCACACTTTCTGATAAGCATACTGATTCTCCCTGGTAATCAATATACCATTGAGTAATAACAGCCTAGCAAGGGAACATGACTAATCGTGCCCATTCATGGCTGTTGCAGACTGTGAATCCTTCTATAATAGCTGATAATTTGGGGTATCTGGAGACCAAGAATGATGTTTAACAAAACACACTAACTTTTTATGGCATTTTCCTATAGTACATGCATCTCATAATTGTACAGGAAGGAAAAAAACCCTAATTATTAATAACTAATGATAAGAACTAATCAAGTAATATATTCATTAATTTTATTCCATTTCCCATGGTAATATTTCCAGCTCATTTATATTTGATTTACATGAAGTATAAATGAACCTTAAGGGCTGTATTAATTAAATAAGATGAGAAACTTAAAAAAACAGAAAAAACAAAACTACATTATGATTACAAGTAAGAATTTACTTCATCTCAGTCTTTTCCTAATTCCTGTCATACTATTAGGTTTCTGTACATTTGGGGTTAAGACACAGAAATGACAGGCACAAAAATTCAAAATTTGGATCCTCTAATCGTTACTCTCCTGTGAAAGGAAGTTCTGCAGAACCTTCAGTTCTGGTGCTGGACAGGTTTTAAAATTACTGAACACCTTGTTCCTAATACCCAGTGATATTACTACACTGGAAAATCCCCCTGTCTCTTCTTCTAGAATGGTGCCATCAGAAGGATTGTCATGCTGTCTTCCTCTCCCAAGCCCTTCTTATGCATAGAATATTTGCCTAGTAATTGGGGTGTCTTTTCTCAAATCTTCACTTAGCCCAGGCAGGGAGAAGACCCAGACCAAACCACCCCACATCTGAGTTAGTCTCCATCCACTGGGCTAAAAGGCAGTAGAAGCTGGCACACTTCCAGTTTTCTTTCAAAATGCTATGCACTTTATAATTAAATAGATTTTTGCTGTGTTTTAAGGGTGATCCAACCCATCAACACTTGTGAGGTATCATCTAGTCTGTATTTCCACTGGGGCTATTGCCAGACAATGTGGCATGAAAGCCATTTAAACAAGCCCTGTGTAGGGCTTGTAGTCACAGAAACATGGCTGCTCAGGAGTTTTCTTAGTAGATATTTAAGTGCCAGAGCTAGAACAGTGTTTTTAATGTATGCCCTTTGCACTTTGTTGTCAAAATGACATTTGGATTCTAAGCTGCTGTGCAAATCCTAACCTTATAGTGCTAATCTTAACCTGAATCCATTTTTCCATGTCACTGTAAGGTTACAAAGAGCTAATAAAGGAAGCAAGTGAAGTGTCAATATACTAAAGCCCTGTTTGTTCTCTTTAAAACCCATTACACTGTTAAAAATCTCCCTATGACAAAAGGAATTGTCAGTCTCAATTAGCACTATTTTTTTTTTTGTCTTTTAAACCACCATGTCTGCTTCTTCTGGATTTAGGTGTTTGCAACAGAGATACACAAAGGAAATTGCTCTGTTTACCAAATTCCTTTGTAGTGCTTCATACAATTCATTTCTCCCTGGAATAAGACAAGACTCCTGGCAGTTATTATCTCAGAAATAAAGCACTTCCATAATATTTCTTATTACTCTTGAAGCATGCACAACCAAAGTTCTTGAAGCATTCCTGGAATCATGATTTCTGAAAATTCTTCTCAGTCTTCATCAGCCTCGTTAGGTGACTTTAAATGATTCTGAATATAAAAAGTGTATCAACAGTTCCACCTGAATTCAACTGCTATGAAATAAAAACTATCTGTTAGAATACTGACGTGTTTTAAGGGGAAAAAAATTGAATTAGAATTATGCAGAGAGGGTTATCTCAACCTTGTAGTGGAAGCAAGTTAACATTAAGAAAAAGTATGAATAACCAGTAACTTCCTAATATTTTTTAAAATTCTGTAAAGAAGTTTACACCTGAGAAAAATTTTTGCTAAGTTAATAATAGTTTTGATTGGAAGTGTGCAGCCACCTATGCCACAAGGATATGGTGCCATATTTCTAGAAGCAGCTTTGTGTCTGTGTCTATAATACTAAAAATTACATACCTGTAACCATTCTGTGGCCCTAAAATTTAAAGGCATGGCGCAGCTCACATTCACACAACTAAATTTTTCTTCTCTTGTAGAGTGGTGGGAAGAATGTGTGGAACTCGTCATTCCCTGCACTGTTGTCTGGCACTCTGTGGGACTGCTTGCACTGGCACAGCCCACAGCTGAACCAAGAACAATGGTAACAGTTGGACAGCACACATGGTCTGGGGCAGCTTCACCAGGGCCACCTCAGGGCCCCTTATTACTCAGTAGTAGAGATGTCATTCTGAGGCAAACTTTGTCCTCAAGCTATGCAACAGTAATTCCCTTTTCATTTGGAAAGCTTGATGCAATGTATTTAAAACCTGTATTTCTCAATCCCAACACAGACATAGCACTAGAGTATTCGAGTAACATTAGTGTCCAGTAAATGAGGAGGGAAGAACACATATGGTGCTGATATCCTTTCATTTTACAGTCAAAACACCATCATAAAAAAAATTTCTCATAGCCATGCAGTCCTAAAATCTTATAGACTCAGGATTGCACCATCAGGCTTTGCACTATTCATTTCCATGAATTTTTTTTCAATGAAAATTTTTGGCGAAGTGGAGTAATGAATTCTAAGACTATCATGCATTGAGGTCTCGGTGAAGAATTAGACGTAACTATGAACAGTATATATTTATAGTTTTTAATTTTAGACTGAAGTTGACTTTGCCAGTTGTCACTCAGTTAAAATAAATACTCTTAAGCCTTACAAATCTCACAGAGCTCAACAGAGAGCTGGCATGGTTTACATTGGCTAAGTTAGGTCTATAGTGAAACAAATCTGGTTTAAGTTTTACAAATATTCAGATTCTTGCACACTTATTGTCTTTAAACTAGCCTGTTAGATTGTGATCTCAGACTACTCTCTTTCTCACATGGATTTTTTTTTTTGTTTTTGCAAAGTGTTTAATCAAAAGAAAACAGGAATTTGATCTCTAGTAATTGAAGACAATTTTCTGAAGATGGGAGTTCTATGCAACAGTTTGTTTATTGATAATAAATAAGCACAAGGACTTCAGTGATACATAGGTTCAACATATTCCTCTAGTAGAAATAACAAAAAAGATGAGAATTCATATTTAGGTCTATACATTGATCCACATTTTGGGTTTTTTCCAAACACACCTCTTCACATTGTTATGATGGATCTTCTGAGTATTATGAAATAGTCCAAGCATCTAGCCTGCAGCATAAAGCTGAGTGCAGTTTTGAATTAAGGTAAATTCTAATGACTTTCCTACCATATAGTTACATTCAACACAGACTTAACCAGTGACAGCTACATGTTCGCACAGTTCCCCTCCAAGTTATTTATGGCAGAAGTGTCATGAGAGGGCTAAAAGCTGCCAAAGTCATGACTTTTTCATTCATGTCCTGTGCAGTCACTTTTGAGTGTGTCTTTTAAAATTGATGGAATACTTGGAGAGGGTAATTTTCCTGGCATTTTTTGGAAGATGTTCAGAGGAAGGGAGAAGTGTCTGACAACTGGTCCGTCTGGTCAAAGGTTAGAGACGTGCTCATTCCAGTAATGTGAGAAATTAAATAAAGCATATGAATTAATACCCCTGATTAGGTGGCTGGGCTATAAGGTACAGACCATACAGAGAAAGGGTTGCCTCTAAGAGCAGTATGTAACTATACACGTGTTCAGTCAGGGTAAGTTTTGTTTACATCAAGGTGATGTGAATACCCTGGTGTGTCAAAACTTGTGAAGTGCCTTCCTCATGACACAAAGAAACACTTTCACGCATCTTGGAGATTCCTAATCTTTTAGAATTAAGTGGTCTCTTGGGTCACTGAAGCTCAGAGGCAGGTTGGTCTTTTGCCTAAATGTTTAAAGAATTTTACCCCCTCTGAAGATCATCAATTTTCCAGTCATTCTGATAGTATTTCTTTTCTCCTGAAGCAGATAATTGTTGCTGAGTGTATTAATTTTTGCTTCCTACTTTGAAGAGATGGCATAAGTGTATGAAAAAAAGAAATCAACTGTCTTTGTGGTAGGTTCTTATTCTTTTTCCACTGATTTTCAGTGCTCATATTGTTCTACATGCAAATTTTAAACAAAATACTGGAATATCTCCCAAAACTTAATTTCAGCTTGTGCTGTTGGCAATCTGCTGTGTTTTGGCTAGTTACATAAGTCATATGACACTGTTTATGTTAAGTCATATAGCTTTCTTGGAATCAGGATACATAAAACAGGACTATCAACAGCCTTGTTGTCATAATTTGTGATTACCTCAGAAATTAATCTTAACCAGAAGTAAAGAAGGAATAAAATTCAGCATATAAAAACTGCATTAACTTCAGTGATGTATGTGTTAAATCATTAATCTGAATAAGGTAAGTATCTTAAATGAGCATATTAATATCCATTCTACATATAAAATTTGAACAACACGATATTGTGTCTAGATTATTATGGTTGTAAAACATTACTGTGATTGGCACTACTTATCATTCAACATATTTACTTATAAATATTTCATATTTATATATTGTGGTTTCCTGTAATTTAATTTTGTAGATATGGGTACTCTTACCAAAAATCTCCCTTTCACTTGCAATTTCTTACTTCAATTAATGTAATTACTATACAACACAGGGGTTTACACTCTTAAAATTAATTTGAAAAACTTTATACCCTCCAAAAAAGTGCTCAGAAGTTATGTTCTTAACTAGGAAATAGTGTCAATGGAAAAAAAAAGTTGGCTTAGGTTAATAGTCTCCGGCTGCCACATTAATGCTGAGGCAGAGCCAAGGCATTTATTTTCAAAGTTGAAAACATTGATCTTATGTCAGTGTTCTATTATGATGACTTCATTCCTATTATGTCAAGAAATTGATGAAGAGGTAACCATTTTATCAGATGAATTGTGCTGCAAGAAAGTGACAGATGTTCAGTCTAATAGTATTCACTTGCTTCATCCTAAATTGACCTTATTTATCCAATCGGGTGCTAGATTAAATTTTCAAGTAAATCACACTATTTGCAAATGGGACTCTTAATCATAATGTTAAATGAAAGAAAAATTATTGTGGAATAAGAGATGACAATGTTGGTCATCTCTTTCCTATTATAAAGGCATTTGGTGTTATTGCTGCATTATAAAAGTGTTTTAAGGTTTAGGGTTCATTTTATGTGCAATATGTAATTTACATCTAACTTCCACAATTGCACTGAATGTGTCAATTTTCTGTGCATCAATGGAGCAGTCAAAAATATCAATATGGTAATTAGAGAAACAGATTATCTTAGATGAATGGTTGTTTTAGAACATTAACTTCCATAACATGACATTATGAAATTATACAGTCAACAAATAGTTTAATGTTGCAAAGTGTTCTAGAGCTTACCAATATGGTACAAGCTAGAAACTGAGGTTATTCAGAAAGGCAAAATACACATACAGTAATTCACTTTTCTTCTTGATGATTATTCCTTTAATTTTTGTGAAAAGAGCGTTATTTCTTAATAAAGAAGATAGAAGGTTTTACCCCGGTCAGACTTTTTTTAGTTTTTCAAAAGTATTCAGATTTAACTTTGAATGTTTTTTTACAGCCATGACACCCTGGTGCCCTAAAAGTAGGGCTGGTTGTTTACAGTCCCACTGTGGCCAAAGGAGAAAGACTAGCTCCACAGTGCCAATAAAGAGAAAGCTAGTAAAAGTGTTCTCTATCTTGCTCAAGAGAAGTCTATTTCTACCTATAGACCATTGAGAAAACTTACAGAGTCTGTCTTCTTAAATGAAGCACCTAAAATAGAATTACTTATGACTTGTTCTTCACATATTTGAATTTTGAAGGATTTTTCCTCAAATGGCCACTTCACTGTAGGAACTTTAGCTCCTACAATGAAATTAGGAATTGGCAACACTCCCAATAGCCCATACCAGGTTTTAACTTCAGAGGTGATGCTGTTCAGAAAACTTTGTAAAGTATAGCTGTTGCAATACTTTCGTCCTTTTAATCCCTTAGGGGAAAGAG
>NW_008240033.1:2431210-2442668 GCF_000691975.1 Corvus brachyrhynchos | reverse complement strand
TAAAATACTGAAATTTTAAAACCACATTACATTGTCAGAAGCACGTTTCTATTTCCTCAAGGCATTCTTACTGAGATGTTAAATTCACTGTGAAGTTTAACATTTAGCCATTTGTTCTACATGACAAACGAAGATTGAAGTTGTCATCAGGTCCTCAGAAGAAGCATATTTATAAAAGCACATTTTGAGTTTCTTTAGTGAGCAGACTAAAGAAAGTAATCAATTTTTTTCTTCTTGGGTCACTTAAAGCTATGGATTTTATGACGCTGTAAGAGCCTGTTTTGCTTTATCTGTATGAGGATTCCTTAAATCAATATTTATCTTTAAGGGCTCTTTGAGTTGCAATTTCTCTAATGCAAGATCTACTTCAAAAAAATATAATGGTTTTGCTTTCTAATAAAGAAAGAAAAGGAGTGATTTAAAGAAAGAGAAAAAGGTAACAAACATAAAGCATTCAAAGTAAAAATAAGAAGCAGGAGGAAATCTCTAGAAAAAGGTTAGATAAGGGGTTTAAAACACATTGTTTTGTATGAACAAAAATGAATATGCATTTAAGTAACATCATAATGCAGGAAAAAATTCCAAAACAACACTTAGGCAAATAACATTAAAGCCATAGAAAAAAATTTAAAGTAGTTTAAAGCTTTCTGTACTGTTATGCCTTTTTAGTACCATTTTAATGTGGTTAAAAGGAACAATATGAAACCCTCCTTCTGTACACCTCAAACCCTTCTTCCATAGACCTCAAGCAGAGTTTGGTTATTAAGTGCTATAAAGTCTGAATTTAAAGACCGATCACAAAGCAGATGTTTTGTTGGAAACAAGTCTTTGGCAACTCAAATAACAAAGAAGAAAGAGGCTGCAAGCTGGAAGTTCTCATTCCCTTAAAAATTTAGGGATCCCTGCATCTTCAAGCTGAGATGAAGTCTCCATATTCTCTCAGCAGCAAGAATGGAGGCAGCTTCTGGAAGCATCAGACCATCTGAAAGGCCTTTTGTTGCTCAAGACTCCTGCTGTTTTCCTGCTGCTGGCTGACTCCCTCTTTCAGAACATCTGTGGGACACCTGTGACCTGCTGTCTGTCACTCCACTTTGTCCCCCTGCTAGTGCTGTAAGCTGGACTTTGCTTCACTTAACACCTTTGTCTCTAACATCACTAATGTAGTATGACAACAATAGCAGCTGTAGTATCACAGTTACTGAACTTAGAATTTCTTTAAAGAGAAACAAGAACTTGCAGGTTTGCTCACAGGGAACTCTCCAGTTTTTAGCATATTCAGATTCATTTAGTATTATTTCAGTGCGGTAAAGATCACCCAAGCCCACTCCTACAATCATACCAAAAACCGTACATTAACTACAGTCTGTATTTCTCAAAATTAAAGCAAGATGTATTTGAATATCAACTGTTTCTATTTGACATAGTAATTTGGAGTTTAGCAGTAATTTGATCAAAAGAAAATTTTGCAGGCTCTACAAGAAAAATAGTCCTTTAAAAAAAGCCCGAATAAAGCCACTGTAGATACTGAGACTGCTGTGAAAATGGGCTCTGTACTACATAATCCACATCTAAAGAAAAAAACTACTGCTAAAATAAAGGGGGAAATTAAGGTGAAAAATACTACTATGGCTTAGGTTTAAATTAATTTTTCATAGTGCATGATTAGACTTGAATATCTGATCCTCTTCTATTAGGAAAATGAAGATATGATTGATGGAAAGCGAACATTTTAATATATACTCCCCAGATCTTGGCAAGATGCTTTTCTGGGTTCTCAGAATTGTCTTCTGCCCCAAAGCATATTCATAAATCATTCAATGTTGATGTAAAAATGGCTGGTTTCCACAGAGGCCCTGGCTGGTTTCAGAGGCCCTGGAATGACACTGTAGAATGTTTTATTTAATAAAACTTGTTACAGATTAATCAATCTGAAAAATTTAGGTCTTCATTCTAAAAGGAACACTGAAATGCTTGCCAGCTTTACACAGACAGTGGAAATTATTACCTATTCACAGGTTTCAAAGTATTGTATGTTTATTACAAAGCTTCATCAACTTATCAATTAAACTTCAAAGAGTTAATAGGAAATAATTTGCTGAAAATCACAGCTATAGCATAATATCTAGACACACTGGGAGAACCATAGTGTAAAGAAAAATCATAAAAACTTGAAGGAAATATTTCTTATTATTGTGATTGTGGTGTTTTAAATGATTGAAATACTTTTGAGTCCTTTTACAGGAAAGAAGTCCTGGAACTTTATTTGTCTATTCCTTTTCCAGAGTTTCCTAACTCCTTACACATTAGTATTAATAGCTCTCTCCCTAGATAGTTTGGATGAAGATCTAGTGAACACTGCCCACAGGGTTTTGTATGGTGTACATTACAAAGCTCTTAGCAACTTATCTATGGAGTTCCAGGAAAATAATCTGAATTCCACAGTTCTACCACAATATGCACTATTGAGATCGGGAGGAATTGTGTCCCAGAATCAGGAAGAAACACTGCAGACTAAGCTCCATTTTCTTACACAGCAAGTACAGTATCACCAATTCCAAAGTGATTTTCAGAGGCATTTAAAAAACCTTAACTTGCTAGTAAGTTCATAAATAATAAGGGGAGTTGACTAAGAGAGAACACCTTCTGGAAGAAAGAGAAATGCTTGTAAAACAGTAGCAAAGGAAAAGAGTAAAAAAGAGTAATAATATGAGGACCAGAGAAGAATAGGGAAATCTAAGAGATGGCAGATAACAGAAAACAGAAATGAATAAAAAAAACAGATCAGGAAAATGCATCATGTCAACAAAACTTTTTTTTATTTCTCCAGTCATTGTATCTGTATACAACCACAGAAGAAACGTAGTTCTTATTTTAGTGGTAGATAATGGGAACACAGAGTAACTAAACTCTTCTCAGTTCAGTTTCATTTATGAGCTGCATAGCATCTAGTGCAGTGTGGCTCCCTGGCGGCAGCTCTTATGTGTTAGGGCAGTGATTAAAGCAATGAAATTTAGCAAATGCCCAGAGGGAATCAGCAAAAGACCCAGTGACTGAAACCCTCTTTCCCAAGCCTTATCCAATGCTTTATCACAAATCTATTATTCCTATTCTTTTTTTCCTAAGGTATTTTTTCCTACTACAACTAATGAATTTCCAAGTGCTTGACACATCCTACAATAAACTATGCATTCATTTTGCAAATGTGGTTGAGAATCAGTGTGGTAAAACATCATCTGGAGAAAGAGAAATTGTTCCTGATACTTTTTTATAGCAAAAGATGATTTTATTACCCCACATTTCAGCTAACAAATCTTACCAAAATTTAGAGAATCTTTACTTGGTATTTAATTTAAATTGAAATTCTTTTCAGTTAAAGAAATTATTTATCTGCATTCAAAAGCAAAAACAGTTATTTTAAAGTATAAATAGCATTTCTAAATAATTCAAGGTGGTAACAGTTGATTTTAACTGAACAGAAAACAAGGGGTAGTTTCAGTTCTGTAATTTTATTCTGCAATTATGTCATAAATGATCTTTAATTTCTCTCTAAAATCTTTCTATATATCTAATTTTCTCATGATTTCATCCTATTTATAAACCACATCCAACCACTAACAGTAACCCCTTTTTTTTGAAAGTAGCCTAATTTTACAGCCTGCACCATTTCCTGATGTAATGTGTTAATAATATTCTTCAAATTTTCAACTGCAGGTCTGCACAATCCTTTTTAAAACATCCCAGAAGTAACCAGTTAATTATTTTGAAATTAATTCTATATGTAGCAGGTACAAAACAGTAGCAGTTTGCTCTATAAGAGGAACACTTTTAATTCTTTTATATTCATTAGCATTTCAAAACCAAGTGAATCTTTGATATCTTTTCCCCTCTTCCTCCTCTTTCCCCAGTAATTTGCTGGTATGGCATGCTTGCTAAAAGGAAGCAGAGCATTTGAATAAGAGACTTCTTCAGAGTATGGTTTTCTCTCCTGAATGCTGTTGTCTCACCCTTCTGAAAGGCTAAATCATGAGGCAATAAAGGGGACCCAAAACTGCAGAAGAAGGAAGTTGCAAATGGTAACGTGGAGTTTTTTCCCCTAGCTGGTGTGGATGTAGTTGGGTGATGGTGAGAAAGAGGCTGGGATGGTAAAAGTCAGAGATGGAAGGACAGGAACAGTTTTCACAAGATCAAGACAATGCCTCCAGTTACAAAACACTGTGCTACAAGAACTCAAGTCCTTGTCTCTTTAGAGAAAGAAATAATTCATCTGAAGGGAAATTTTATAGCACTTTTTCATTTTAACTAAAATATCAAGTTTCCTTGCCACAATCACATTAAATTTCCATTATAGTGATTTGGCATTAAAAAGAGTGGTGTCCTTGCAGTATTTCCCCAGAAGCAACAAATAGCAAAAGACACCTTGTATGAGTGAACAGAAGCACAAGATAGCAAAACACTAGGTGATATTTTCTGAAAAAATACTGCAAATATTGCCATTTAAAAAGAGGGGAACCCTGACCTCTCCTTAAGTTCAAAGCCAGTTACATGCATTATTACTTTAATATCCAGATGTTTTCTGTTTTAATCAGATTTTGATGATTGGGTGCAATCTCTTTAGTGAAAGTCTGGAGAGTTAAAATCTGACACTGAGCTGCTTAAAACCTCAGCCCAGTTACTTGCCAGAAGAGTGACTGGAAACTTTTTAAGATTTTAATTTTGGTTTTTGCATATCAGAAAAAGAATTTTGTAGTTTCATGTCTTGTATATTTGGGGTTTGTAGAAATTTTGAGAACTCAATTTTACAGAGTATTGCTCCACTGAAAAGATGCTGCAATGAAGCAATGAATTTTAATAGCAAAATATATTAAAATATTTTTTGCATAAACATGTTATGACATGCATTTCTTGAGCTTGAAAAGAGAACTACCTGTTCTTGGCTTCAGCTGATCTTGAGGACAGCAATAAAAGACAATCTCTGAAATACAATAGATGTTATCATGAAAAGTTATAAATAAACATATTTTTCCCTTTCTTTACTAGGCCTTGTATTACACCTTGAATCTAACAGTGAATCAAAAAAGGCAATGAATTTGGAAGTTGATCCTTCCTCAGGGGTAGTTCCACTTGCTTGATAACAGAAGAGGTCTGCTTTCAAAGTCATTTGGGCATACACCATTGTTTGCAACTGATTTAGGATTCCGCTTTGTGAAGGGTACTGCCCTTAAGTTTGACAAAGACTGCATTTACAAAAGACCAGCATAAACGTTTGAAAATTTTAGATACTTGGCTTAGTAAGAAGTATCTGATTAGTGAATGAGAGAGGAGCTACATTTAAAAATCAGGTTGTGGATAGAGAAGGGTCAGTAAACAATTTTTTATTTATGGAAGTTCTAAATCTGTATAGTTTTGTGCTGATTTTTTTCTGTTTGTGAGATATCATATTTTCAGTAATAAGGTGTGCAGTAGTATAGAAACTTCCATTCAAGAATCCTCAGTATTCAACAGATTAATTAATGTCACATCTTGATAACACGTAACTGAAATTTCTGAACAGAAAAGCAGAAATCTGGTAAAATCTAAACATTTTATTTGACTCAACATGGGAATAGATCTCAGAATCCTATATGTGAACCCTCTTGAATTTGAACAGCCCTATAAAGAGAACCATTTTCATTTTCCTTCAGCTTCCTGTACAGAAATATGGAAGTTTATTCCTGTTAAATATTTCCAGTGCTAAGAAATTCTGAACAACTTTCCTGCATCTTTTTATGATTTCATTAATTTATTATCTTTAAAATTAGCCTCAAAGAAAATTAGGTTTAAGGGCTTAAACTTTGTTTAATAAAATACAACTCTGTACAGCACCTCTTCTTCCCATGCTCTGTATAATAGTGCATTTCCAAAGGATTTTATATACTGTGTACAGTTCCATGCTTCAGAATTCAGGCACAGAAACAATGGATAAGGGGTTTCCTAATGAATATCATAGGTATGGAAATCCCACTCACTTTCACTCACTTTCATTCTTTATGTGTCATTAGGGCTGCTAGGAAGACTGACAGCATTATTCAGCTCCAGTTTCAATGGCAGTGTTATTTTTCTGGTTCTGGATTCTTTTTAGCACTGAAGCATATAAGAAGTGTTAGCTGCATTCTTGCTGTATGATGAACCAGCAAACACAGCTTGTCATGTAGTCATGAATGTAGTGTCTAGTACAGCACTTTCTAAATTGCAGTAATTAAGTTTTCACTTAAATTCAGTTGCATTACAGCTACATCACTGCTGCTGTCACAGTTACCTTCTGTTGCTTCCTTTTTTTCTATTTATCGTGAGGACAGCCAAGGATCCTTTTGCAGAATTCTGTATTGGGCCCTTTGTGATAAGGAGAATTTAACATGCTTTTCAACATTATGTAAGAGCTCATTCTTCAGTATTTTGGCTGGCAGGAAAATATTTGTATATGAGACAAATGTCTTGTCTACATTATCTCTGTAAAAATTAAAAATAAAAAAAATAAGTACAATAAATAAAGAATTACAGCACTTGTTTATGACTGTTTTCCCAACAAAACAACAAAACCCAAGCTGCGTGCTGCTATCAGGTTTTTAAAGCACAGTTCTTGCTTTGTCCTTGCTCAAATAACAGCCTTGCATGACAGCAAAATCACAGCAGCCAGTCTGTAAGCAAGAGCTTAATAATGTGTATTGTCCTGTGGTTTCTAATCTGTCATGGTCCAGATTAGTTTTAAGAACATATCAAAGTAAATTAAAATAGCATTCCTAGAAATGTTTGGGGTTTTTTTTAATTTGTTTGCATGCTGTTAAAATGCTTTAATTGGTTTAAGAAATCTGTTTGCATAAATTAATTCAATTTGTTATGCTTCTAAGAATAGACTGAATTACCTTGTACCTTTCTATAGTTAAGCACAGGATGTTGTATAGTGTATGCCTGGAATACCTATTTTGCAGCTTACTAGGCAAAAGCTTTGTATTACAGACACACACACCTTGTCTGTGCACCTTGGAGAGTTGCATGTATTACAAATGATTAAAGAACAGTAAAGACATTTTGCATTGAAATGCTGAGCAATTTGTGGCAAACTGCAAAATATAAACTAAAACCTATAATGAAAGATCTAGTCTAACTCACACTTTCTGCTACAGTCAAATTGTAGCATAATTTAAGTAGAAAACTGGTGCAATGCATTCAGTGGAATTTTCATTAGATCTCTGCTATGACTGGGAGGTTTTTCTGGTAGGTGACTTCCCAGACAGTGCCTGCTGTAGTGTCCCAAGTTAACAGCTTTAAAAAGAAACCCAGCAACAAAAGATTCTCACTTGTACTGCACATATGTGGTAAAAGTAGCATTGGGACTTCCCTAGGCTATAAAAATAGCTGGAAGATGGCTAGGGATGGCAGAACGCCAGTAAATTTTGCTTCCCTAGTCTCAGAGTACTGGGTTGTGCCATGATGATAATTGAACTAGTACTAAAAAGGAACCTTTCAGATTTTCAGTATCCCTAAATAGAACGCATTCACATCCAAATTAATAACACCAAGCAAAATATTTGTAAAAAAAATGCAAATCCACTTAAGATCTAAGGATATTTTTGCATTTTTTGAGGTTAGTTATTTCTCTTCCAACAGAAACTGCTGCTAAGGCTGCTTATTTCTAAAGCAAAAAATGGGAAAGCTTTTGAAAACATGAAAACACAATTCTTCAAAAGCATGCTTGTTTTCCCCAGCAAATATGAAAATATAAGCTACTCTCCCTTTCTTCCAGCCAAAAGCCTGCAGCCCTTTTACCAGGGTGCTCTGCACTCTGGTGTTCTTTCAGTCTGTGTGCAGGGTGGGCAGGTGTGATATGACCCTCCCAGGGGCAGACAAATTATTTGGGTTAGAAGGGACCTTAAAGATCATCTAGTTCCAACGCGCCTGTCATGAGCAGGGACACCTTCCACTAGACCAGGCTGCTCAGAGCCCCATCCAACCCAGCCTTGAACACTGCCAGGGCTGGACCAGCCACAACTTCTCTGGGCAGCCTGTCCCAGTACCTCACCGCCCTCACAGCAAAGAATTGCTTCTTAGTATCCAATCTAAAACTACCCTCTGTCGGTTTAAAGCCATTCCCCCTTGTCCTGTCACTACTTGCCCTTGTATCAAGTCCCTCTCCAGCTTTCTTTTAGGCCCTGTTCAGGAACTGAAAGGCTGTCTCCTTGGAGCTTTCCCTTCTCCAGTCTGAATAACCCCAAGTCTCTCAGCATGTCTTCATAGGAGAGGTGCTTCAGCCCTCTGAGCATCTTTATGACCTTCCTTTGGCCTCAGTCTGACAGATCCACATCCTTCTTATGCTGGGGTCCACAGAGCTGGATTCGGTTCTCCAGGTGGGGTTTTATGAGAGCAGAGTAGAGGGGGAGACTCACCTACCCTGATCTGCTGGTCCCACTGCATTGATGCAGCCCAGGAAACAGTTGGCTAGCTCAGGACATGATTGGCAAGCAGGTAGGAAAGTCATTCTAAGGAGGATTTCAGATCAGCTAAGACCCTAGACTTCAGGAATGGAACGGAGGAAGAATCCCAGTGAGCTCCAGAGTCACTAGTTTCAGAACCTATTCTGCCATTTATTTCTGGAAGGCGGTTTCCAAGGGTGAATTGAATGGAGGCAACTAACAGCATTGCAAAACAGACAATCCCAGACCTATCTTTCCAGGATAGATGCAGAGGAATAGAAGGCTGCCAGGCTCAGAGCTCACCTGCTCCAGGATGTGAATAGCTGCAACATCCGTGCTGAGGTTTGTGCTGATTGCAGAGGACACAGCAGTCTGCAGCTTGTTGGGCCACACACTGAGCTCAAGGCTTTAATGTATGGTGTATATATAGCTGTCAACTTACTTTTCAAGGAAATTATGAGGGTTAGTCCTTAAAAATGGGTAGAGAAGTCTCCTGCACTGAGGGATAAGGTATGAGGAAGACACCCTGTGAGGATAAGCTCTGCTAGCAGAATAAGCCACTGTAATTTTCAACATGAAATTGAACATGGCATCTTTTTTAATAGCTTGAGCATGAAAAGTCTGGGGGATTAGTGCAGGGAGGCTAGTGTGTCACCTGAAGACAGATTATATACTCTGAAGGTCTTCAGAAAGGCTGAATGGTTCCATGAGACAATTTTTGGCACTTCATGGTCTTCACATGCCTTTTACAGTCATCAAAATATTCTGAAGTATGCTGTATTTAGAGAAATGGAGGCTGTTTCAAAGGGACTAATTATCAAATATGCTGTTTTCCCTGAAGCCTGTTTCAGTTCATGATGCTCTTTGGGGAGCAGGAGAACCTACATGTGAGGTTTAAATATAACTGCAGCCAAATTCTCCAGGTTCTTCTTTGGGGAGTGGATGAAACTGCTTCAGAGAGACAGGTGTATTCTCTTAGAACGAAACAGAGCATTTGAAGGGGAATAAGTACTTTTGCTGTCCTCTAAGTATATTACAGCCCTGTTTCTTTTGGGTTTAGGCTATTTTATACAGAGGAGCTGATAAGGAAAAATTATTTAAACATTTGTGGAAAGGCTTTAAGGGAGGAGTATTCTTTGTCAGATTTTATTTTGGTCACTAAAATAAGGAATGTCAGGAAAATTAAAGGGAGATTTAGACATTTATCCACACCATCTTATTGTGAGTTTAAGCAGCTTTGGAATAAAAGAAAATATAAAAAAGAAAATATAATGTTGATGGACCCAACTTTGCCATTTTCTTCTAGTTATTCTCAGTTCTTCATGGGTTATCAGTTTCCAAACTAAAGCTGAAATCTTCTATGTAAAATGTACTGGTCTAAAATATCTTAATGGAGAAAATAGGAGTGTGATTTCTAATTGTGTGAAGAAGACAGAGGAAAAATGAAATAAAATCTGTTGCTTTCAGCAAGGTATTCTAATCCAGCTCATTGCTGTGCCTCACAATCTTTATCATGCTCAAGTTTCTACAAGGCAATTAAGAAATTATTGTCAAAAAGAATCATTTGCTGAAGCCATGTTATTTGGGTGTGGAGAACACAGCTTTATAATTAAATGCTGCTTGCACATTATCTATTAAGTGTCCATCCTGCGAAGGCTAACAACTCAGAACAGATTATAGCAAAATGTTTAAATGTATAATTTGAAAGTTCAAATGGTTCCTGAAAAAGCAACTTGAAATAGTCTTTGGGTTTTTTTCTTTTTTCTTATTCTAATGTTGAAGACACCTATGTATTATTTTGTGATTTTAAGTTTTATAGGAAAAAAGTGAAATGCATCTCAAACTACAAAGTAATTTGGGTTTAATATATATACATTTACTGTAAGTACATTTACATTTTAAAAATGTAAGTGGATGAGCTGATTCTTTTCAATATACAGTGAGGAGAGTTTAGAATATAAGAACTTTATGAAAAGCTTTAATACAAAAAAGTCTTCCTTTTGTGAGGCCCTGATGTGATTTATTCTTGTTTTGAAGGCCCTAAAACAAATCATACTTTGTACTTTTTATCCTTCATGACGGCTCTATGTGCTGGCAGGGCACTGTGCTCATTTCAACTGGAATATTTCATACTGATTGTTCATTTCAAAAGAAGAAAAGCCCTTACCAAAGTATTTCATTCTAAGGAATAATGCAGTAAAAATTAAATTATCTACTCACAGCTAAAAAGAAACTGCTCAAACAAAAGGCAAATTTTGCTGCACTTAGGAATCCTGGTCTTCCTGTGATCTGTGTAAATCAGGAGAAATTTCACTGCCACTGAAGCTACACAATTTTTCAAGTTGTTTCAAGATCAGACTTATTATGATGAACAGTAACACATTAAAGTTAATGATGACATTTCACTTGACATTTGGTGGTTTATAGTTTCTCATTCAGGCTTTTCCAGATAGTCTGTATCAATGGATGTGGTAAAGGGTAAAGAAGACTCTAGGAATAGTGATACTTGTAAAGGTCATCATGATTTCTCTGCATATTAAAGAACGTTTGTTTAAATGAAATGCACTGTTATAGAACATCCTTTGGATATTGGGACCTACGTAATTTCTGATGTACTGTTTAGGTTATGCTTTCCAGTGGGATGAACATTTGAGCAATATAGTTTTGCTCCCTAAACTGAGAAGCACTATCTATCTTCTGGCTTACATTTTTCTATCTTTGCATAAGCCATCACTTTCAATGCTAAGTCTCATTAAGTCCACCCTAAAACCTGAAAAAAACCCACTATCTCCTTATTATTATGAAAGCTACATTCAAAGGCATCATGCAATTGAATTCTTGCTTGAAAAACCATATAGGTAGTGTTTAAATCTTAACATATACTGAGCCTGAACAAGATCTTATGTTTGGACTACAGGTAAACTAGTCTGGATACAAATCAATAGTCTATATCCTCTTTCTTATTATGTTTCTAGAGGTGTGACTGGCATAAAACAAAAATGCAGGCATTC
>NW_008240033.1:2412210-2431120 GCF_000691975.1 Corvus brachyrhynchos | reverse complement strand
CCATGTGCTAGGAGCTCTGCTGGATATGTGACAGCACAAGGTTATGTAATTAAATTTGTTTTTCCATAGTTTTTGTGTGATGGAAGAGAAAGAAAAACAGATAGAGTACCAAAACAACCCATCCAGTTCAACTGTGATAAAGAATATGCCTTAACTAGTTTAGAAAGTGCCCTAGGTGAGTTATTCTCAAGGCAAAGATGTAGCCTGGAGGACAGAGAGTGGGTAAGCCTTAATTAGTTTGCAATGTTATCACTGAAGTAATTTTGAGGTGAAATCTACTGATAATTCTGAGGGATGAATGTGTCTCTCCTTTCCAGAGAAGCCCACCTTGAAGACAGTAATGCAACAATCACAGCTAGGAGAGTTAGCAAGACTCTGACCCTATATTTATGTAAAGTCAATTCCAAATGAATGTATCTTATTAAGGCCTGAGTATACTTAGCCACGGGATGTGGAGTCCCCTCTTCTGAGTAAAAATAAGGTTTTCCTTTCTCTGACAAGATTTCAGTGTCAGCTTGTATTTCTTTTTTCTTAGTTTTTCAGCTCTCCTGCTGATGTTAAAGCTTTCTGTTGAAGCTGCTGACAAGAATTCGGTGTTTAGTTACCCAGCCTTAGCATATGACTTTGCATTGCCTCGGGGCCCATATTGCTGTGTGTAAAATAAAATGTGAATTTCTCTCTTGTTAATATTATCACTAGTAGGAAAGTTCTTAATCTGTTTAAGAACAGCAAAATAACATCATGGAAAAGTCTTATTTTAGGCAGACAGTTTGAACTAGGAAGGGTTGTGTGTATATTTTAATTTCTTATTTTGAAGTTGAAGAACCTTGCAAAAAAAGAAAAAGAAGTGATTGCACTGGCTGAAGTGATTTTTCTAAAGTGAAATGTCAAGACTCTTGGTGGTTGCTCTGTACCAAGAACAAAAAGTTTCTTCTTGTCTCCAAAAGTGCTGGAAATACATTTCCTTAACTTTTTTATGGTTAAATGTTCCACTGAGTGTTGCTTTTTGTTGAAGAAAGACTTGAGGAGTTTAATCATTCTACTAGTACAAGATGATCACTGTAGCCTGTTCACAGAAGTTTTAATATTGTTGTACAAACATGATAATGGTTTACCTCCTCTCCCAGGTTGCTACAATAATTTTCTCTGAATCTAAGTAAGTGTGGTGAGGATTTCTTTTTCCTTTGAGTTATTCCTCTGGTAAGAAGACAATTGCATGCCACAGTAACTGCATGAAGCCTTTAGCTTTCCTGTTGCTTTCACTTGTTCTGATCATTCCTTGAGATGTGTGGGAGGAGGTGTGATGGACCTTTTCTCTAGGATGTTTTACTGAAATGAAAAGAACACTACAGTTGCAGACTATCTAAAGACTTTATGCTCTTCAGTCTTTAATGTCAGACTGAGTTAATTATTGGACATTCATCTCTTCAGCTGTTTATTTGCAGTATCATTTTGATTTTTCAATATTTAGGTTATGGGTAATTCTTCATGTGCTTCATCACATGATACTTCAGACTGTGACAAGCAAGTCATTCTATTACTTCCAAGTGTTCTTGCCAATAATTCCAACCTGCTTTTTGGCACATATTCCCAGACCTACAGCTGTCTTCCAGCTTTCTTTTGAAATGTCAGTTTTAAACTTCCAATTTTGTTTGCTTCTGGTTTACTTCTATATCATATCTTACTAGTATTTCACTGAATATTGCAAATTTTATTATTCCTCACAGATGCTTTTGTTTATTTAGGAGTTTTAGTTTAGGCAGGACCCAAAAATAATTTTATAATACTTAATGACTTTATCGCATTAGTCACTATCTTTTTATAATATTGTCAATGCCGTTGTTTTGTACTATATTATGCTTTGTGTGCTGTTATACCTCTGAAGCTCTTTCCTCAGAATTCTTAATGTTTGTTCTCCTGATTATATATCTCAGCAAAGAGAAAAATAACTACCAAGCTAATAGATATTTTTGCTATAGATCTATTTACATGGATCTTAAAACAACATAGGTATAGGGTAA
Organism: Corvus brachyrhynchos; assembly: GCF_000691975.1. NCBI lineage: Eukaryota > Metazoa > Chordata > Aves > Passeriformes > Corvidae > Corvus > Corvus brachyrhynchos. The sequence goes on along the minus strand of NW_008240033.1, from coordinate 2,429,099 downwards.
GGATCAAAGTAGACTTCTTGCTTGTGGCTTAGGATGTGCAAAAAACTGTGGAAAATCAAATATTTTGTGTGGATATCAGAAATGAAGGCATTCTGGATCTCAGCAATGGTGCTAATATTGTCTCTGCTTGCATAATATTTATTCATTAGGAATTTGATTGTTGTTACCTGCTATTGGAAGAATTATAATATAAAAATTATTTACTTCCTCTACCAATAAAGACTGTATTTTGAAAAAGAGCCCAAGGCAAGAAGCCTTGGAACTGTATTCTTCTGGGAAACATTGGAGAATTCTGTAGTAGTCTTGATATTAAGTCCTGAGACTCCACTTTTTGTTTAAATACAGTATAGAAAATAAGTGCAACTGAAATAATTGTCAGATTAGCATCTAAAAATCTAAATTTTACTGCAGGTTCCTGACATACATGGATATAGAAAAAAATGCTATTTAGAAGGCAAAAGTAACCGACCATTCCAGCTTAAAGGAAATCTGTCACAAAACAATTATATTTTAACATCTTTTCTAGGATTAGAGAGCACACTCAAAAACCGTAAATTGCCCTTGCATGATAAGACTGCTTCACTCCATGTAATTACATAACTACACTTCAATATTTGAAACAGAAATTCCATCTAGTGACAGGTTACGCTGCACACAAATGCACCTTTCCAAATAAAATAATTTAAAAAATATTAATTTCTAGAAGAGACTATTTTTTTTTACAATTGACCCTAAATATCATACTTCTCTTTGTTTTGTCTGCTTGGGTTTTTCTAAACGTTGCTAAGACAATATGCCTCTTTATTTCTCTCTGGTGACTGAAGCATTTATGGAGACTTATTTATGGGTTAGCTACTGCCCTGAGTTGGTGGATTTGCTGTCCAGCTCAGTAGGGTGAGAACACACATTCTTACAGCCTAAGGGTGGGTTCATGGCTTACAAGAAATTCCACAAGGCTTCCTGAGAAGCACAAATACCATTTTAACATAGGTACAGATAACCACTAACTGACTGGTCACACCTTGAACAGGATGGCTTGTGGCACTCATTTTCATTGATTTTTAGCCTTTTTTGCAGATGGGGTACCATATGTGCATGCAGATGAAAAAAATGGTTGTTTAGTGATCTGAGATTCGTTCAGGTTGAGAACAATTGAAAACACAGTATAGGCATAAAATATTAAAAACACAAATCTCCCCAAATCTCCTAAAGACTTAGTACAAGTGCAAAATAAAGATCTTGTTTCTGGGCAGGACAGTCTGCCATCTAAAGCTTTCTGGAATTTAAATAGTTAGATTTCTTTTGCCCTAAATGATGATGTCATATATGTTTCTGCAAATATGCAAGGAGCTTATCTGGGACTTCTGCCAGTCTGTCTGTTGATAATGGTGACATCAGGCACTGGTGGACACCTTTTGCATAACTTCCCAGAGCAAAAATATATTTCTAACCATCTGGAACATTTGGGTTCTAGACATTCATCATGGGGAACTCGATCTCATTGGTGCCCTGTTGAAGACCAATGTCCCGCTGCTATCTTCTGGCTCAAGAGGAGTTTCAAGAGAGTTTTCTGTTTCCTAGATTCCAAGTTACTGTAGGAGAAGTGGTCAGTTCAACAGGTTCCTGGTTCCTTGTACTAGTTTAGCTGTGTTGAAATGGGCAAGTTTAGGATTTTCTACTACTAAATGCAGATGTCCCAGTATCCATTGTACTGGTTGTTGTGTATGAAAAGACTCTCATGCTTCACAATTATCCATGTGGGGACTTTTGGGCAAGGGAGTCTTAAGTACTCCAGTTCTACAGCTGATCTCTGTTCCTTGTGAAAAGCCTTCTGGAAAAACCACTGCCCACAGCACATTTGTGATGACTGATGCATTTACTAGTACCTGGCTGCTGTTGACAGACATGCCTGCCACTCCTTCACCAAGCAGTAGGGAAGCAGGCCTGTCCAACTCCTGGCCAGGGTCTCCAGGGCTGCCTGGTTGGGTGCCGCTTCACCTCCTCACCCATCAAGCAGCACTGACCAGTGCAAGAATGTCATGAGTAAGGAGAGAGATTTGGCAAGAGGGGAACAGGGCTTTTTGGAAAGCAGGATGTAGTTGTGTGAGAATGATGTGAAGATGGAGAAAGGAGATCTATGGGCACCAAAAGGCAGTCTACTGAAGGGGTAGAATGGAGGCAGAAAAGAAATTCTGGCAGAAGAAAGAAGAAGATCACTGTCCAAACACACAGCTATCTTTGGTATCCACAAAGTTTTCCAGATCCTTCCCAGCCCATGATTTCTTCGAACCATACACACTCCTCCTTTTCTGTCCCCTACCTGATTCAGACATCCACAGTATCTCCAAAATTTGACAAAAAAACTTTCAGTAACTATATTCCTTCCATGCCTTCTCCATCCCCAGGCCAGGCCCCTCACACCATTTTCACTGTTAGAAAACCTCCAGATCACCCCTGACACCTCTCTTCTTTCCTTTGCCCAGGGCACAGCTGCCCAAACTGCCTTCAAGAATAAGGACACCTGCTCTTTTGGGCAGAAACAGCCAGTTTGCCTACATCTGTGGGCAACATTGAGCTGCCGCAGCTCTCCCACATATCCCATTTAACCACCCTGTCCTGCCTCCTCCTCCTCGGAGAGGGCTGTCCAGTGAAAAGTCGCCCGGCATTGTTGCCGGCTGGCAACTCCCAGGCCCACAGCACACTCTCCTGGCATCGGGGAGGTCCAACAGCTCAAATAATCTCCTTTGGCCACATGGCACCACAAGCAAGAGATGACTTGTCAGTGGTACCTGGCACACGAGCAAACAGCAATCACACAGCAGGGCTTGACTGTTAGGTTGAAATTTTATATTTCATGTTAACTTAACCCTCATATAAAAGACAGGATCACACAAAATGCTGTCAGAATATTTTAATTTCAAGAGATTTTTGCCTTTTAAAAGTAGTTTGTTTAGTGATCATGGGCATTTTGCAATGACTACATGAGTATCTGTGCTCCTCATCTCTGTGACCCACACTTCAACCCTTGGGTAAAAGGTGAAGATCTTTTTCTGATTGATGGTATATATATAATGAGAGTTTTAAAACACTATTTCAGCATGTCATTGTAAAATCGAGGCATATTCACCTTTGCTCAGAGCTCAAATGAAGCAATAATAGATCTTGGTTAAATCCTGAGATTTCTGTCTTTGCATTCAGATTATATTTTTAGTGCTAAGTATACCATGTAAGTAATAGAAAATTAGTCTTCTTCAGAAAATAGGAGCTTGAGATGATAAATGGGGAGCATGCAGACAAATCTTAGGAGTCAAACCAGTATGTCTATGTGGAGAAAAGGTAACTGAAATTTAGAAAGGCTGGGAACTACCTTGAGCAACAATGTCTTTTACTGCCCTTGTGACAAGCTGTCTAAATATTATCAGTGATTCTAAAAAAACACCTCTGTTTACATAAGCTGGATGGAGGCTTTAGTTTATCAGGTGAATTCTCCCCAGACTCTTTGTTTTGAACCAACTCAGTCCAAGTCAGAGCTCCTCTTCTCTGACAATAGTTCCTATATCTTACCCCACCAAAGCATGAGCAGCTCCATCCAGCAGCTCGGACTCCTCTGCGAACAGCTCCATGGTGGCTCTGGAGGCTGCCATGGTGAGGACCATGGCATCAGGCAGCAGGAAGACTTTCTCTCTGTGGAGGTGGGATGCACTCTGCTACAGAAGGCAAGAGGAGTCAGATCAAGAAGGGAAAAGAGAGTAGGGAACCATGGAAGAAAACAAGCAAGAGTGAGGAAAGTTCATAAGCAGACACAGCAGTTTGGGGTGGATGGGGAAGTGAAGGAGCAGAGGCAGGGAAAACAGTAATCAGTAAGAGGGAAAGTGATGAATAAGGTCTGCAGGAAGAGACAGATGTATAGCAAAGTGAAAAATGAGAGGAATCAACATAATCAGAGTGTCCAGAGCAGAAGTTCAAGGTGGAGTTCCAGTGGAGGATGGCAGCACCTGCAGTTAAACACCACAGCCCTCTTATTCCACTCTATGTAGTCTGGTGGGTTACAGCTTTTTTTTTTCTTTTTAGTGAGTACAGAAGATCAGAATGAGCAGGAAAAAAGTGCTCCCCTACACTAAACATGTAACTTCTCCGTCTAGTCAGTGACACACTTTGCACCCTGCAGTGTTTTTCGCTCTTACTTTTTCCCCACTCCCACAGTACCATTTATTCCAGCCCTCCATCCCTGCAGACAGGCAGGGAGCATCATTGCATCAAGGTGGGCACAGGATCTCAGTGTGCCTCTTGCTAGAAGTGCCCTAGTTTGTGTTTCATGTCAGCAGCTTCCCTGGACACAACAGTCTGCAAGCTGACCTTGAGAGAGAAGCAGCTTCTTTGAGCTCTTAAACTGCAGACCCTTCCTAGGATTTGCCTTACCACAAATTTTTAACTGTATTTGTTGCCCTGAATGTATGGTCACACTCATTCACACTTGCCCAATTCATCTAAATTCTGATTTAATATTGTACTAGCTTAAAGATGCAAAAAACCCCAAATTATAGCCAACAACGAAAGTGTACATTCCTTCTTGCATGAAATGGGAAAGGAATCCAATAATGAACTCCAGCCTTGGAGTGTTCTGGGAATCAGGTTTCTTTCTGAGTTGTCATGTAGGATTTTTGAGGTTTGCCTTTGATGTGAAAGCTGATGGGCTGACTCAGTAGCTTTTCCCTTCCTGATCATTTTTAGCTGACATCCACCTGTGCCTGAAGAACTGGTGACCTGCTCAGCTGCCTGAGATAGCCAAAATAGGGAGGTCTCAGCACCTGTTTCCTCCCCACATTATTTCATCAACATGGATCCCTTTTTCCCTCCTGATTCTATTCATGAATGGGTTCAAAATGCTGTTCAATGCAAGTGTAATAAGCAAGTTCTCTTCTGTGCTCCTTATTTAGGTTTTTTTCCTAGTTTGCACTCCTGTTGTGTTTTTCACGCGGCATTTTTCATTGGTGTAATCCTCCTGCCTTAAATGGCTTTCCTGTGAGATCACACTGCTCTCAGAATGTAAATGTAAATTGCATGCCATAAAAAGTCTTCATTGTATTACACTTTCTCAAGCACACAAGATTCAGACTGCTTTTAACATTTTAGAGAAACCATGCACCATCTGGGGCAAGGGCGACAGACTGCCTTGTCTGAACCTGCTTCCCTCTTATTTATTCTCAGTTTCATGCAACACTTCCCTGGTGTTTCATATACTGGGAAAACAATCATGATAAAAAATAAAATACTCAGAAGGTATGAAATTCCAAGATTAATTTTCATGTGGCAATTTTAATCTCTTCCCTTTTTCCCTGCATATTTATGAAGTTTGTTAAAAATCTTTGCTAATGCACAGATTAACATTAGGTTGTTCACTGAGTAGTCAAGCTCTCTCATTATGAATGAATAGCTAAACTTAATCCTCTGAAAACCAAGCAGTGCAAAAGTCAACACCCGTGTCATGAATCTATAGCATTGCCTCTTTACACAATGCTTGATGTGTATTCAAGCCTTTACCCTCGTTGATGGCTCAAGACCTCAGACTTCAGGGTGAGTCGAGTACTTTACTAACATAGATTTGTGCTTAGATCAAATATAACGCAAAAGGCTGTCTACAGGTTGTCTGTACTTAAACCTATCCATGTAACACACAAAGCTGTCTACAGTCTGTCTATAATTAAACCTACTCACACAAAGCTCATCACCCCCAGGAAACCATTATATCTTATTTTCTCTCACCCTCATGATTTTTCTCAAGAAATAGTAGAAGGAAGGTGAAGGATAACACTGATGAGTATGCCACAGGCATCTTGATGTTTTCTGTGGCCAGGAGATGCCATATATTTATTTCCTGACCAAACATAAAATAAATGCCAAACATCAATCAACGCCAAAACTGTTTATTTCAGTTTCAGTATTATTTACTTGCCAGGCCTTTAATAGAACATGAAGCCTGAGTCTAGCCACAAGAATGAAATTTCTATATGAAAATCAAAGGATGCAAAACACAAACATAATAACATGAAAGTAGGATTGCTGGAATGCTGAAAAGTGAATGCCTTAGTGTACAATTGTTTAAAAAAAAAAAGTTTATAGTTTTATCCTGATCATGTGTAGGCAACTCCAAATACAAATGCTATAAATTCCCTTTTCCTGTTTAGGGGTAGAGTTGAGGCACACATAGACCACAACTGTAAATTGCTGACATCACTGTGTACGGGTGGCTTTGAACAGGTTTGGTAAACTTGCTCACAGTGCTACGAGTTTTTCAGTTCTTGTAGACTCAACAGAGGTTATTAGTTCTTGGGAAACTTTCCCACACTACCTTCTCAGTGTACATTTTTCCTCTCCCCAGCCAGCTGTGGTTTTCTACCCAGACTTATAGATACACATTGTTCTCATTTACACACACATCCCCAAAAATAACCCCACAAATAAGAGTCATTTCTGAAGTAAAATTGTAGTAGAAAATTTTCAAGGTAGAAAAAGTCTTTATTTTCTTTCAGATAAATTTATGAATGTATATGTATATGAAAGTATGCAAACACAGAGAGAGAGCAAGTGTTCGTGTGTGGGCAGTGTGTTTACATGTACAGTGTGTTTTGTTCAAGTTTGAGTAAACAATTTAAAGAGTCTAACATATTTTGTATGGCTTTAAAAGTATCTGTTTTGCTATTCTATCCACTCTTCATCCTCACACCAATGAATAATCAACAAGGGATTAAATTAAAATCCAAACAACATCTCCTCCGTGTGCTGGAGGAAGTCAATGCCTCGTTCTGCAAGATGTGGATGTGCCCTGTGTATGAACTTGGCACACTGAAAGCCTATGACTTGAATACTGATTTTTTTCCTGTGGTGGGCTCTGTCCAGCTCCTACTAATGTCAGTGGGCACCTTTCTGCTCTAGTCTTTGCAACAAAGTGTATTCTGAAAGAGAAAAGCTATTTCACAACAAGTGAAAAAAGCTTTCACAAAAAAAAAAAATCAAAACAAACATGTATTTATTAATTTATTCATTATGAGTCCATTTAGAGATCTGGAAACAATTTTAAGATTTTTAAGCTTCTCATTTTTTAAAAAAAGTGTTATGCCAACTTAGTCTTGAGATTGTGGGAAATCTGAACACATATGCCCATTTATATCTAGTCACATCTATTAATTTAAAGCTTTAATATATATTTTACAAGGCCAAACTATTTAGGATATAAAGAATCTGAAAAAGAATGTTCATCCTAGTGCCAAGTATCAAGAAATGGGTTAAATCACCTGTTCAGTTGCATGGAAGACTCTGATCCTCTCTCCAGCTGATATCACCGACCTGCAGGGAAATAAAAGTTAAACAATTGCATTGTAATGATTTATTCTCAAGTTTATATTCAGAGTTTCAGCCATGTGGCTGCCATTAATGCTAATAGGGGTTACACAGCCAAAGCCAATTTAATCAAGAACATTTTCCAGACTTAGAAACCTGTCATATGACAGAACATACATTTTTGTTTTACTAATGAGATTATGGTTTGCAGTAGAAATTCACTGTGTCTTAATGTGAGCAAAAAGAAGTAGGAGGAAGTGTACACAACAGATGCTGGGAAGATTGTTATTGCAAGGAATGAATTTTCACCACCATGCAGGTTTTGGCTGGGTTATTTTCTTCCTAGTAACTTGTAGAGTACTGTGCTTTGGATTTACAATGAAAATAGTGTTGATAACACAGGATTACAGAATTGCAGATTGGGTAAATTTGGAAGGGACCTACGCACTGATCTTTGAGTCATTGCAGAGCAGCGATTACATTAAGTCAAGGAATTTTCAGCTTCTCACACCACCCCACCAGCGAGAAGGCTGGGGGTGCACAAGGAGCTGTGATGAGGCCCCAAAGATGGAGTCATGGCCCAAACAGGCCAAAGGGATACGGCATCATGCTCAGTATAGTAATTAGGAGGCAAGCTGGCCAGAGACTGCTGCTCAAGGACTGGCTGGGCATTGGTCAAATAGTGGTGAGCAATTGCATTGTGCTTGTTTTGATTATTGTAATTCTTTTATCATTACTATTACTCCTTCCATCTCTGTCCTAACAGACTTGACTTTTTCTCAACCCACAAATTTTGCTTTTTATTTCCCAATTCCCTCCCCCATCCCACTGCAGGGGGTGGGGAATGAGTGAGCAGCTGTGTAGTGTTCAGCTACCTGCTGGTTAAACCATGACAACCACTAACAGCATGTTCTCCACACTTCACCCACAAAAATGCACTTGATGAGAAACAGGGCTCTGAAGCTGATGATTCAGACAAAGCTTAACACAACTAAGTCTTCTGAGACTGATGTGCCCAAGTTAAAATTGTGCAAGCTCTTCCACCTGTCTGAGGTAGAGTGAGAAACAGTAATTCTTGCAACAGAAGCAATCTTTCTGCTTTGTTTTGTTTTAATTTGCTCTTTTGTACTGTCAAAAAGCACCTCACTGGGGATGTCTAATACACAGGAAGAGAGGAATTAGCTTTGTGAAGCAATATGAGTTCCTATCTCCTTCTTCCTTCTTGAGCTGCTTAGACTGAAGGGAGACCCAGTTTCAACTACAACCCAACAGCTCAGTATGAACCAGCAGCAGCTGTGACTGAAAGGGAACTGACCTGGACCAGAGCTAGGTGCTTTGAAAGGGATGACTGGGTGCTGAGAAGATCCCCAGCTGATCTTTCTCAGCACCTTCTTAGAGCTGGTGCAGACAGGACTAATGGATGTGAGACACGATTCCTCTTTAAAATTATCACCTTGCACAGAAACTTGAGGTGAATTCCTAGCAATGGTACTCTTTCTGTGTGGTGCAAGAAGGGAAAGGCAGAGGAGTGGAGAACATGTGTGTATTCATCACTTAGCAAAGGTCACCCAGCAGCACAGAAAAAGAACTATTGACAGGTCTGCCTCAGGTGGTGGAGTTGGGACTGCAGAATTTATTGATCTCTGTTGCAAACAACTTAAACTACTTTGGGGGAAAGATGGTACCAAAATATAGTCTTGTTTTCCCTGAATCACGTTTTGGAATGAAGTTTCATTGCAAGAATTACTTCTAATCAAAGAGGGAAAAAATAATATCTGTACGAAACAATTATTCCTGTTTCCTTCTGTCCAAACTTCTAGGGGTTTTTTTTATATTTCACCATACAATAGCAACCTTCAAATATGTTTTTGTATGGATGTGGTTTCCAAATTGCTAATGCTGCAAACTCTAAAATATTCCAAAGCAGAAGGCACATAAAATGTATGATACCATGTTTCTAAGATGGTAATCTAACTAATCCAATTTAATCAACCAATAATATTTCCGTAACATTAAAAAATTTACACTGTAGTGCCAATACCCTTTTTTCTCAAAGAAAAGAGAAAATTGAATGTAATGTTCCATTAACCTATCTTGGATATATTAAACTATGAAATTAACTGAAAAATGAGTGAATTGTCTTGTAAAGTCAGCAAGAGCTTCTTACAGCATCAATCATGCTTTAATTCAGAAATCCCTTTACTACATCCTGCAGCTGGTTGAAAACATTCACATGAATTTTAACTAATACAAAGAATTAACTTTCTAAGTTCACTGTAGAAGATTATAGATTATATATAGAGTATAGAAGATTAAACACGAGCTCATTTGATAGATCCAGTCTTTAAAAAAAAGAAAAAGCTTAACAGCTTTTCAGGCTAATTAGAAAAATAAAGTATGTCTGACAGGCTGACAGAACTTCCCTGAGTGTTTCTCTGTTTCATTCTTTTCTCCCCAACACCACACAAGTCTTCCAATAATTTTTTCCCCAGGTTATATCCAGATTCGTAAGCAAACCCTTTTTATATGTAGCCGTAATACATGGTTGCAACCTCAAATACTGAAAAAAGGTTGACTACACGTGTAACATTAACCAGGTGGCAATCACTGAACATTATAACAAGGACTCTCCATCAACTGTCTCGCTAGAAAAGCCTTCCAAAAGTTGTTTTTTAAAGATAAAGAGAATTTTAATTGGATCAGCCATCTTTCGCTCTTCAAACCACTGATGGAGGCCAATAGTGGCAACTATCAGATGTACAATCCTTGCATCAACGAAAAAACAAGCTGTGCTGTGACTCTACAGCTTTCTCCTCTGTGTATATATAAAACATCTCTGCAGGTGTGATAAAACAGGAAAAATCTCCCTGCTCTCTGCATCCTCAGCCACACTTCACACTGGTCTATGTTTCACCAGTTATAATTGTATAATTTTTTATGATTGTAGCTTATCCTGGCATCACGTAGAACATCTCATCAGTGTTCCATTAATGTACACTGTGGTTTGCTTTGCTGTCCTCTGCAGGTGAATGTCTGAGATAAGTCACATCCTTATATGTCCACAATAGAAGGAATATCTGCTTCTCTTTGCTGGCAGTCCTACAATGAGCAATGTCTTATTTTGTGCATCCACTCAACAGCTCCTGACAGAAGTGCTCTGTTAGCATGTACACTTACTGATACCTAACATATGCTTTAGAGGAAGGTTTAAGTCTCATTAAGTCTACTTGTAAGAAAAAACTGAACTGTACCTTATTAGGTGAAAATGAAATGTTGGCAGCATTATTCTGACAGAACTCATAGCAAGGACTTCATAAGCCAGCCTCCTAGCATATCTGGAAAGGTGAGTGATTTTCTGCCCACTCACTTGCTTTGGCTAACAGCCAGATGACCTGTCCACAAGTCCCCCAGAAGTTGAGGGCCACGCAGCTGCCCGTGATGGCCCAAAAGGGTTTCTCAAAGCCAGACAGGGAGATTATTCCACTGCAGGGCTTCATGGCCTTTGTAGGAGAAATAGTGCCAAGTTTAGGACTATGTGGTAATTAAAGCAGTTACCCATAACTACTGATTTTAGGTCTTGCCATTACAACTGTATCATGGCCATGACTGGGGGTTTTTTTTCACCAAAATAATTTACAGTGCAGAACTTCCGCAGGTTGTGAAGGTAGATAATAAGAGTGAGAAATAGGAAGGCACTGAATGGAGTATTCCTCACCTCAGTATGGAGAAAGGCAAATGTGCAGATATGTTCATTTTTTTAATTGCTGAGAAGTAAATCTTCAGAAGTATAGCTTGTATCTTAGAACATAATCACTCACTCTCCTCTGCCTATTTTAATGTCAACATAAAGAAAATTGTGCAATAACACAGCAGGTGTTAAACATAATAATGTTCTACACTAGAAAAACCTTTGACTAGTAACTAAGAGGAAATAGATGGAAAAGGTCTAACTGCTCTCCTGAATATCCAGATCTGAATGATGATAAAGAATGTTAGTTCACTCCTCCCATTTAGTTTAGGTAAATGAGTTTCTGAGATCTGACCCAATTATTCTATTTCATTTCTGGACATAACTTGGAACATGTCTAGATATGAAGGGATGCTGAAACACCCTAACTGAGACATCCATTTTTAATGCTCAGCTTCTCTGTTGAGTAATTTGGTTTATACAATACAGAGATCAGTAATTATTAGATCTCAGTGAGAAGCTCTCCACTTTTCTTTGAAATTCCCTTTGTGCCCCTTGTTACATTTAGACCAGTACAGATCTTTCTAAGGCTGAAAACTTTTAGATTGTTTTGTGGAATTCATTAACACCCCCAACTGTACTGATTTCGTGGTGCAAATAGGAGCCTTTCCACTGAGTTAAACCCTGCAAAATGTCTGAAACTATCTGAGTTGCATATTGGCATCCCATACTTTCTCCATCTGATGGAGAAATAAGACTGGTAGTATCTTAACATGAAAAAAGAAACACTGTCTCTTTATAATACACCATCTTCCTTTGCCTCAGATTGCCTCAAAGACTGTCCAGGGTCCATCCATTTGAAAAATGCACAAGTAACCATCGAACTACCTTACTGATATGTTCCTGGAAATCTGCATTGCTGCAAGATGACTGGAATGAATGCATATGTATTGCTTTTAATTGTATTGTGAAAAGCTTCAAGTAGCTACAGGGGCTTTTTTATTTTTTTAAGATGTATCACCTTAAAATTTCTTTAAGAAAACCTACTGGCTCCGTATTCATGCATCTATCTGTCATTAGATTTACTCCACCATTTTAGTGTGTGGGTGGTAGCTATATACTTGGTGCTGCAGGAATTTACAAGTGACCTCTCATGCATAACATATGTTTGCCATTTTACATGCTGACCTTTAGTATACTGGATGAACATCGATTTGACTGCAAGATAAGATTCTAGTACAACAAATCACTTTAGGAAAACAGCAAAATAGGCAAATTAGACATGAAGAATACAAGAATCTTGGTGATTGATTCCACCTTCCTGAACAGTGCAGTATGACTAAATGCTGAATTACTTTCTATCTCCTTTCAGAAGCCTTTGTTTATATTTCTAGACTGTATAGACACTTAGCTGGGGTCCTCCTGGCTGGTGTTTGAGGTCAGCCTGGTTGTCCCAGAGAGCTGTGGACATGAGAGCACAGACTGCCTAAGGAATCTAGGGACTTTCCAAGTGGACTGCAGACTTTATTAGCTTTTAATTTTACACAGTCTCATAAATGTCCTTTCAAAAGGAAACCCTCATTTTATGGTGGTAAATTGTGTTTTAAAAATACATAGATAGAGTTGCAATTATGTAGCAAAATTGATTAGATGGTCATAATTACCAAACAATAAAACATTGGTGTGTGAGCTTATCACCTTTTATTCCATATTTTGTGCTGTGACATGAAATCATGTTCTGTTTTTTCATTTTTGCAGGATCTTACAGATGTCTTTTTAAGTATCTAGTACACAGTACCTTCATTTACTCACAAACCAACCATCTTGCTATTCCAGGAATTGTTTTCTTGTTCTCTACGTCCATAACTTTATAGCTTTTGTGCATGACAAAAATATCATGATGAGCTTTTTTCTTTTTTAATGTCTAGTTAATAACTGCATTAGCCTTCATTTGTCATCTGTAGAACTGAGCAGAGTTGCAGTAGTCTCTCAAAGAAATGCTGGAATCCCATTATGAATCAATCTCTGTATTACAAAATGAGGCTCATGTGTATACTTTAGTGAAGAATTCGTGGAAGCAGAAAACTACCTGTTCTCCCCCCGGGTAATGAGTCTCTGGTGCCTCATTTGCTATTGCTTATCACTCAAAGCATGGAATGAGGAAAGAGTAAAAAATACTGAATAGGCTGGAGAAGAAATAAACACGTCAGAAACTATTTCATTGGCACTGTATTGAGATGTTCAGCAGAGCTCTTACTTGGTCTTTCTACTCAGAAAACAGACCACTGCAAAAAAATAATACCAGAGACACAAACTACTGTTTGTTTTCTGTTAGCAAGTGTAAAGAAACCTACAAGCCAAAACAAGTATTTTTAGAAGGAAAAAGGAAAGAACTAATGAATCTCAAAGTTGTATTGATATATGTATATTTATGCATATTTCTTTGTTTATTTATTCCAAATTTATTCCATACATGTGTATACATATGCTTATGTAAATACGCTTGTAGTTAGGAGGGGTACTGCTCCACCTCTGATAAATCTGATGTTCCTGGGGGAACATGCATTTTTTAACTGTGTGCCAGGAGACTCAGGAGAATGGGCTGACTTCTACTGAGATGAATATGTGAATTCTCAGAGGGCACACATAGATATATGCAGAATACTTCCTAAAGACTGGCAGGTCTATCCAAGTGTTGCTTTTGACTCAACTGGTGTCATTATAACTGACTGTGATAATCACGACTAAAACAGAGAGCTGTGAACCATAGGCAGTCAATGTCCTTTAACGTGACACTGGAGCGTCCATCCCCAGTGCGGGACAATAATTAACAGTGCAGATGAGGATTTCACAATGCTAGCTATGGATGGATCACTACCTTGATGACGTTTAACATCTTATCTGAGAATCATTAAAGTTTTTCCCTAATTCAAGCTTCAGAGAGAAAGTAGGAAGCAAGTAGGTATATTAACTCTACCAGAATAAGGTTATGTAAGGGGAAAGAGACACCTTTTATCCATGCATTTTCAGGATACCTTCTTGTGTACAGATAGGAATAAGCAAGTTTTATGTGGCAGTTTGCAGAGAGAGGTTGACACAGATTAAGATGCAGAGAGGGAATTTGCACAGCCATCAGAGCACTCCAGAAATACTAATAGAGAGCTCAAGGCAGTAACAACCAGGCATGGATATCTCAGAGTTTTGCTTGTTTTATACTGGTTATTTTCTTATTTCTGATGTGATTTTATCGACTATGTTTATGCCTATGCCTGAAGTGTGTCAATGGCTCATTCTCATTAGTGTTTCTTATGTCAGCCCACCATAATGTCATGCATGATGGCTTTGTTGTTTAATAAGCCCCACAGTGTGAATACCTTGCCTGCTGTGGAAAGATGGTAAACAATCTTGCATCAAATTTATCTAGCTATGCAAAGCTCAGGCAGTAACCTATATAGGGCACTGCCATTTTCTTTCTTTCATTTTTGGAAAAACAAGCAGGGCTGATGAATAAACAGATGGAACAGAATATCAGAAATAGATATGCAAAATTAGAACCCAGTCAGAAAACTTAAACATTAGTAAATTAATTTATCCAACAGCAGAACCCCCCCAATATTTTCAGACTTTATAAAGATTCTTTATTTTTAACCTATGAAGAATAGATGGAACAACAAAAATAGGTTATCTGGGACTAATCAAGCCTATGAAAATGACCAAGGCAACTAGAAATGAAAGAAAAAGTGGTATTTTCTAGTGTATAGCTCTGCTATTTATGCCTGTTCTTATACAGTACATTTTCTTATCACTTTTTTTAAAAATTCTATTTGTATGTAAATAGATTTAAAAATCCACCTTGGGAACCACTACAGCATCCAGTTGGAAAAAACAGACAAATATTTTCTATCTGATAGCCTGTAAACTTGTAATACATTAATATATACAAACTTCAGAAAAAATACATGCAATGCATATACACACAATTTAAATCTCCTGTCAGAAAAATATGAAACCACAGGTAAAAATGCTGTGTAAATGTTTGATTCAAATTTGTTGGAATGCAATTATTTTATATTCAAATTCTTGTAAAAAAGAGAAATTCTACAAACAGTGTAGAAATATGGTCCTTAAAGTAACCATTAATGTTTAATCCTTAATATTTAGGTCACTTTATAATTATTGCAGACTGTCATATAAGGTACAAAGTATGCAGTAACTGTGTCTAATTATATGATGATGCTATTTCAGTATCAAAAATGTGTACAATTCCAAAAAATTACCTTTATGCTAGAAATGTTACAGAAAAGGTAAACCAGACTGAATGTTTAATAAACATTTGGTTTGGCCATATGTATTAGAACATAAATGCACTTTTACTTTATATATGTTTTCAGATATTTGGTGCAATGATGTGTGTCACTTTAACAAGCAGTGCTGTAACACTGGTAAATCTGACTGGTTTTCCTCAAAATATTTAACTGAAAGGATTAAATTTGTTTTCTGTTCTCTTTCAGTAGGGAATCCAGGTGTTTTATTTAATTCTTTAAGTGTATGTGCCCTATTACAGCCTACCAAAGGGTGCTGTGGTTAGTGTTTAATCCAAGGGCTGATGAAGCTCAAGATCACTCAGGTGTGATGTTGACTGTGGTTATTTGACAGTCAGATGGTTTTACAGAAGAGCCCAGAGCACCCCTTAAGAAACACTGGATGAATTGATTATAGGACCCAGTACTTTACTGTCAGATCCAGCCATTATCATAACAAATTAGCCTACAATTTACAGTGGGGGGCTTGGGCTTTGGGCTCGTTTCATATTTTTCTGATTATTCATTCTGATTATTCAGATATTTAGAAACCTGGCTTTAAGACTAGATTGACTCATAGGCAGTTTATATTCATTTGTTGTTTTGCTTACATGATCCTTTTGTTTTAGTAATTATTTACCCCTTCCAGTATTTACCCTATTATGTCTTTAGTGGCATCATGTTTCCCCTCAGCTGCTTTTCCCTGCTAGAAATAAAAGGAACTGCCTCCTGACCTGTAGGAGGCTCTGGGATCCATCGACCAGCCCAATACTCCAGCTCTAGTTTTGTCTCTGAATTCATCTTTTTTGACATGTGACCATAACTGCACACATGACCATGCCCAAATCACCTATGACAGTGGCACTTTCCATGTTCTACTTCTTTTATTTAAACCAGCTATTGACTATATTTCAACACACGTGACAGCATTACCCAAATGCCTTTTAAGCAATGGTGGTTTCAGAAATTCTGTGACAGTCACTGCCTGTCATTTGAAGACACATTAGTACTTGGTTTTCAAACAGTACCAATGTCTTGTAATGCATTGGATATGGCTTTCCAAATGCTGGATGTCATCAGTGAGAGCATTTGTTCAACTCCGCTTACAGTTCTGACAGGGGAGAAACACAAATTTCCCATCCTGCCAAGTCACTCTGTGTCACACCAGGATGTTTTGGCTCATGTTACTGTCTCCTGTGCATCTTATTATTATGGGGAAAGCTTGTCTGGGACAGGGGTCCACTAGATGTAAAATGTAGAAGTCCATCTGTTCATTTAGCCCCTGATTTAGTGCCTTCAAGATTTTTCTTTCTGTTTTGAAATCCTTAAATACATTCAAAATGTGGATATGAATTTTAAAAGGTGAAAATAACAGTGTCATAAGTTCTCATAGTTGGTCCAGGTTTGGTTCTATGAGTCTGGCCTGGGAAGTGTCCCGAACCAGCTTTGCTGTTTCCTGGCTAAGATATGGTCCCATACTACCTAACAAATGCCCGTTAGATAAAGCCCTTAAGAAACATCTTAAATGATGATTGAAATTAACAGACTTGACTCCACTCTCT
>NW_008240033.1:2312431-2412158 GCF_000691975.1 Corvus brachyrhynchos | reverse complement strand
CCAAGAAATGTAGAAACCTGTTCCTTTCTGTCTACCAGTTGTTAGATATCAGCATTTTCCATGCAGCCCATTTTCAGGCTGCTAACAAGGCTAAGTGAATGCTCAGCTTTGAAAAGCTGATCCCTTCCAGCATTTTGCTGCAGGGTGTCAAACTGTAGCTAACAGGAGTTTAAGATTCAAGTTTTAAATTCGACTCAAGCTTGGAAACAAGCATAGGCCTAACCAACAAGGTCAACATACCTGCTCCATGCAGGAACC
This sequence comes from Corvus brachyrhynchos, assembly GCF_000691975.1. Lineage (NCBI taxonomy): Eukaryota > Metazoa > Chordata > Aves > Passeriformes > Corvidae > Corvus > Corvus brachyrhynchos. The sequence goes on along the minus strand of NW_008240033.1, from coordinate 2,411,900 downwards.
TGTGATGGCAACCAGAAAGTTAATTGGAGCTAACAGGAAATGGAGGGATGTCACTCCATCACGTCTATGTTGTACAGCTAGCTGTGATTAAACTATTATACTTACCTTCCTAAACATGCATGTGATCCAGAAGCGTTGTGGGAATTGGACAGCACAGGATCTGTAAGAGGAAAAAGCAATTTAAAGATGAAACATTAAAGCTTAAAATATACATCGAGGGTGTCAGTAAGAAATGTCTGACAGAATGCGATTAGTTTAATCTTTTATCATACAACGTCATAGTATCAAATCAAAAGTGATGAGGGGCAAATAAGCAAGAAAGCATTTCAATTTAGACAAAGGAAAAGTGTTGTAGTAAAAATGCATCCTGGCCCAGGCTATTCTGCTCATGATTCAGTACCTTAAATTGAGAAGCGAGAAAGCTCCTTATTGTAGAGCATCATCTTAAGAAGGTATTTTATCTCTTGGATTTTTGAGTGATTTTTTTTATCTTATTACAAGTCTGTTTGCAAAGAATACATATTATTTCATTCTTACGTAGCCGTACAGTTTAGTTTCTCGTTTCCTGCTATGCAGCAATCGTTAAAACAGCATTAGTGGGGCATTGTCAGAGTGCCTTTTCGGTGAATGGATTTCTCTTGTGTATCCCTAAGTAGCAGGGTACAACTCCATTGAGTTGCTTTTAGGTATAGAGGAATTTAAAACCAGAGCAGCAGCATCCAGGAAATTTCATTGTTACATAGAAAGAAACAGTTGATAAAAATGCCATAACTTCAGGCATCCCATTGTAAGTTCTAAGCCACTTATAGTTCAAACAAGAAATGTGGCCCTAAGATTCACTAACACTAGGACCTACACACGTAGGTCATGTAGGCTCATTTTGAAATGTCTATCCTATAAGTACATTATAAGGAATTCTTCTATGACATTTGGCAATCTAAATTTTCTGCTTCTTTCCATAAATTTCTCATTGAGCAGGAGGGCTCTAATTGAGTCATCACAGAAGCATGCAGTAATTAACATTTCTTCAGTCACATCTTTAAGGTGGTTATTACGGTTAGAAACTTGCTTGTGTGAAACCTTATTCATCAGGTGCACTGTTTCTATGCATTTAGTCATATGAGCTTATTCACATTTGCTTCTTTGAGTGGCAACAATCACTGCCAGCGCAAAGTCAATGCAACTATGAGACAGTTATCTGCTTCTATTCTGGCCTGCAAATCATCTGCAAAATTGTTAATAGGAAATTCTATTACAGTTTATTTGCCAGACAATAATAAAAGAACTCTGTATTTATTTTCTGGTCAAGTGAAAAATTTTTCCTTCTCTTTGTTTACAGAGCAAAAATCTGGTTTTGCTTACAGCTCAAGGAAACACAAAATTGCACATGCAAAGTAGGAAGGGTTGATTTCAAGAACTGGAACATATAACTCACTGCATTTGCATATCTGCAAATGATATCTGTAGAATTAATCATTCAACAGTAGTGCTAATTTTTTTTTATAAAACCATGCTGATCGTGCTAGAGCATGAAATTCTTATTTAAAAAGCTTTACAGTCATGATAAACATCTTTCTAAGCTCTGTTGCAGAACTTGTGTGTTTCATTATATTACATTAAGTCCTCCCATCCTGCAAATGCAAAGAAAATCCATCTCTATGTAAGGAACAAAATAACAGAAACTAATTTGTCTTACATTTATCTTATTTTTTAGAAAGACTTTTGAATCTATTTTATCTAACCCACATGGTGATGTTAAGATACTTCAAGCAATATTAATTAGTTAATAAACTCAGGAAACATACTAGAGTCTAGTGTATTTTTAAAACCAGTACGGATCATTCTGACTTACCAGGCTGTCTCAACACCTTGTGGTAGTCAGAAGATTGAATTCTGAATGCCAGTGTAACCCTTATGAAATGGATACACGTAACTCTTACACTACAAAAGTAACTGCATCTTTCCTCACCTCTTCTCCGTCCTCAGTGTCCAGAGCCAGGAGAAAATGTTAATCTAATCAGAGGTTTGGAGGGGAGATTAGGGAAATGAAGATACCCTGCACCACCAATGCATTTGTGCATAAACATACTGGTCCTTTCTCTCTCCTTTGTGTCAGAATTGCTGGGAGTTTATATATTTGACTATGGCAAGGAACAGAAAGCTCTGTAATCTGTTACCAGTCTCCTCAGTTCCTTCATCCCAAAATTCTGCCTTTTGGGCAGGATGCAGTTCTGTTCTCCATGAGGTTAGCGTGCCCTTCACATACGTTCATTAAGTTATTCAGAAGGATTCTGCATTTTGTAAAGCTCTTGCATGGCAAAATCTCTCAGAGATTGGGTTTTGCACAGCACACAAAGGTGGTAAGCCAGTTCTAGGGGAGTGATATTTCCTGACAGGGAAATAATACATTCATAATAGGGTTCAATTTTAAGTGTTCACTTGGCTCAGGACCACAAGTCATTGAATGCCATTGTGGTGTATTTCTTAAAACAATCACGTGCATCCTACTTGCTTACAGATGTATGCACTTTAATTTAAATGAAACATGCAGTCCTGAATAAACAGTGTTATGTATAGGGAGGCTGATTTCTTAAAGAGCCAAAAGACTGTTATTTTAACCACTAATTGATGTTTTCCTGACCTGATAGATTTTAATATTGTAAGAAGATTCCTTTTCTGCCAATATGATGTCAGCTGAATCCATCAAGTACTGTTTTCTGTTCATATAGGGCTTCCACATGGTTCATTTGAACTTATTTTTAAAATATTATATTGTTAATATGTGATAACTTGAAGATATGTCTCCCCTTAAAGAAATTAATTGCCAAAAGTAGATCTGTCCAGTTTCATACATCTTATAATAAATCAAAAATCAATGGAAGTCACATTTTCCAATTTATGAATTATCACTTCATTTACATGAATTGTACAAACAAATATTTTCGAAGTATGAAGAATGGTAATGACAACAAGGGTATTGCCAAATACAGGGAACTGTTTGATCACTTTTAAATTCTGGAAGAGAGATTGATTTCCCTTGCAAGCAAAATGAAGTCTAGCTTTTAAAGGCTGACAATCCATGCCAGAGGTAAGTCCTTAAGAGTAAGGGCTACACTGTGTTTCATTTCTGCACAAGATGAGTAGGAGGAGAGGAGTGTGATAACTTCTTCTTTTCACTTTGTTGCTCTGTGTTAACTGACATGTATTTTGCAAAAAACTGAACAAGGGAGTGGGGCAAAAGGAGTGAATAAAGGGTCTGGCGGAAATGGGGGTCTGGGTTCATCGTGTTTGACTTCACTGAACCTCCTAAATTAGGAGGCAGGTAGCACTAGGTTGCCTTTACAATCAGTGGATGGAGGCAGACACCTCTAGAAGGCAATTCAACCCTCTTCAATAAGTTATCTGGGACTTGCTCCCTTCACTCCATGTTAATACTGAGCTTGCCTGAACACGCCAAGACTCCGGAAGAGAACTCAAACTTCACCCAGTGCCTTTGTATAGTCATGGTGTTGAAAGTACATTGTGTACCTTCTTAGAAATGAGTTGCAGCCTGGCCTGCAGAAGTGATCCAGTAAATACTGACAGGAAGTAGATTCCATATGGTTTGTTGCAACTGGTACAAATATTCAGTTGCAACTGGTACTAATGCCTATAACACAGAAGCAGTAGCTCATGAAGTTCATTTTATTAAAAATTGAAGGGAAAAGGGAGAAGCTAGGTTTTCTTTTCATTTGCATATTTCTTAGTGTGTTACTTCTCTGCATGGTCTGCGCAAAGAAATGCTTTCATTAACACCAATCATGCTGTAGACAGAAATTATCTTTTTTTTCTTTTGCCAGTAATTTATGCACTAAGTTTATCATCTATGTCCTCAGTCCAGAAATGAGATGAAGGAGTTTTAATTTTTTTTTTTAGTAGTAATATTGAACATATATGTGTACCACAGACTATCTGTGCATGATGAGGAAAAGTCTGCACTTTGTACACATGAATAGGTATAACTAAATACAGAGTTTCTTCTTTTTGTCAGTGTGGCATTAGATAGGTTTGATTTTGATGTTTCTCAGGTAACTTCCTGAAATATGGAACTTTCCTAATTTCTGTGTACTAGAAGCTAATGTACAATACAGCCATTAATCAAATTAACATCATGGTGATTAGTACACAGACTTGCACTGTTTTGCTTAAAGTAGGGAAAAGAATGGTATTAATTGCTAACAGCCCACAAAACAGACATGCAAAAATAAATAGAATGTGTTTTGTGAAAGAGTTTAAAAGAATCCTTCTTTTCTCTTCTCCGATGGTCTTGTCGAAGATCTCAGCTTCAGCCATCCTACATACTTGCTGATAACATTGAACCCAGTTGTCCCTGTAGCTCACTTCTTTTTTTATTAGTGTATTTTTACAGTGGCAACTGCAGGAGCTCTGCTTAAGCCCAAAGACCAGTGCTTCCACTGTGCGGCTGATTCATGCTTGACTGGATTGCTGGGTCACAGAAAACGGATTACTGTTAAAAAAAGAGACCAGACCCATGTCAAATATATTTAAATGTGAAGAACATTTCTTCTGTAATATCATTGTTACTTTAGGTCCAATTTGAGAAAATAAATCTCTAAGAACACTATAAGGCCTTGGAGGGACTGCAAAATCACTTTTCTGTGAGCTTCAAAAGAATCCTCAAAAGAATTTAAGGAATTAGTCCCAACTACTCTGACATGATTTACAGAAAGTTGTCATTAGGATAACTTATGTTTTGTTGAAATCCACCAATATCTGCCAAGGCAATATGAAAGTCTTTGAGAAAACATTAATGAATGCTGCAAAACATTAAAGTCTTGGCACGAAGGAAAGCAGAGGATACTCATTTGTCAGGCTTCAGCTTTGCTCTACATTGAGCGTAATGAAGCATGCAACCTGCAGGAACAAGCCTAGAGAACTTTGAAGCTGTACTCTGTTTCACAAGCTCATCTTCCACACACAGGCTTCCCATTACTACCCACCTGATGCTTCTTGCAATGTCTATGGACCACTACCTCAAAATTTTTAATGTCTTACAAAATTTAAGGCCGGGAGAGATCTCAGATCGCCCAATCTATCTGCCTATATCATAAAGGCAAAATGAAGATTACCTATATTCACATTTTTACTTGAAGGTTTTGCCTAGCTTGTCCTTTGATTTTCCACACATTCCTCTTCTGTAGTATCTTGCCCAAAGCAAGATTAATTTTTTAATTCAAATTTCCTTTAATGTTAGACCTTGCTCACAAAATAGCCTGATATTAAAGTACCAAATTAGCAGTGGGAAAGACTTGGAAATGTTATATATATTTAAGAACTACAATTATATATCCTAAATTGAAAGGTTCTGAAAGATAAAAGTGAAGTTGCTCTGTAGTAATACTTCTTTGCAGATTGACAGTTGGAGAACTTTCTTACATGTAAATTAGGTTCAAATGTCTTGGTCTGACTAAACTATCCAGCCTGAGATAAGAAAGAAAATACAAGATGACTTTACATTGTGCTCATACTGGGTTGATCTTGAAGCCAGATGAAGACTAGGCAGTATCTAATATAAGAAGCACAATAATGTACAACCATAAGAATACGTTTTATATCTGTCAGCTTTCAATGCTGATTCCTGTAATTCTTTGAGACACCAAACAATAAATTCCTATTCATTAGATCTTACCTGTTGTGCTAGAAATGAAAACATATACCGGCATAATAGAGTACATTTGTGCCCTGAGATCATACCTCTTAGCAAGGTAAAATTCTCAAGAGACAAAGTTGCTGTTTTTAGTGAATCACAAGAGCAAAAAATTGGAAAACATCTTCAACAACCCTGCAGAATCTGCCACTTTTCGTCCTATTCAGCTAAAAACACTGGGTGCAAGAGGAGAAAAGAAGTGTGACTGCTGAGTATTGCCTGTGAAATGATTGATATGTATGACTGTCCTTGTCTGAATAACACATTCCCCCTTAGTAAAATGTGGCCGAAAAGTTACAGCATGCAAAGGAATACTGTATCTTTCCCAGCTCCCATGGAGGGGAGTTGCCAACCCATAAGACTGGCCACTAGTGAGGAGTTTTCCTCCTTCTCCCAGGGTTGAAGCCCTGTTTCCTTGCTTTTTTTTTCCTTGTTCTACATGTTTTATCCCATTTTCTTCATTTCACATCCACAGAATTCCTGTTGCAATTATATAAAAACAATATGGATCTGCCCTGAGGAATTCCATTTTTTCTGGCCTTATATTTTTGTGGATAAGCTATGACAATGTGTCCTGATCTGCCTGGTCTATAAATCAGTGGTGGGTGTTAAGGACTGGCAGAATCCATTGGGCTTGAGGTCCCACAGGGTTTCCCCTTCTGTTTGACCAGGGCAACTCTGGGTCCATAATACTGCCATGGCACCACAAACCAGGCACTCACATACACAACCATACAAATGTATAGGATGCTTTTCCTTGATCCTGCCTCACCTATACGCACTTATTCCTACCTACATTTGCACTGTGCATCTTCACTTTCACATTCCAAGAATCAGCAAGTTTTCTTTTTACAAAGGACGATTTGGGGTGGACTACTGGAAGAGTAAGTTGACAGAAGCAGACAGAAAAATGAGTTACACATGTCTGTGCATATCCCAGAGGAAAATAAATCAAATCCTATTTATAAAATTTTAATTTAGACAAACACTCTGCAGCAATATGTAACAAAATTTGCAGATCTGATAATAGCATTCCTTTAGCAAAATGATCTGAGCAAGATTATTTGAGGTAATGAATGTGAAACAAAGTATTTCAGATCCCTAGCAGGAGGGGCCTGCACATTAAAAGGCAGGTAATGTTGTCATCTACAACATCTCGCACTTTAGATCCCTAAAACCTTTCGCATTACTAACACAGAAATGAACCTGTTAGTTCATGACAAATGGAGAGTACTTAATTAGGAATTCTTAAAACTTGCCTTGGTGAGTCATGTTTTAAAATTATTGATTATGCTCTTCTTTAAGTGGAAATGTACTTATGAAAAGTGCTCTGAATACTAGTTTACTAGTTTTACATTTTACACAATATACTCAAGACAAAAAATGTATAGAACAGCTGGTGATGATTAATTTTTTATAGAGGAAAGTGGTACTGCAAACATGTTGAGCTGAGAAAGTAATAGAAATGTTTGGCAAGGAGGCATATACTTAGTTTATTTTAAATGGAAACAAAGGTGAAAAAAAGATGAATGTTTTGGGGTTGATGATGTTATGTTCCCTGCTTCAGTTATAAATTATTGAATGAAAACAGATGGAAGCTGGTCCTCTTTCTTTTATATCTTCCTTATCTGTAGCTAATACAATGATCTTGTTAGCTCCTAAGAAAACATGGCATGTTCCTCGACTGTGCCTTGCCTACTTTTGCGTTCATCTGGCCACCAATAGGACACCTTGCAAGTTTCTGACACTCCTGCATGGAGACTACAACATAAGAAATACAAAAATCTTGAGCATCTATCTCATTACATTTAGTATCACTCCTTAAAATACTTGTGCTAAAGCTACTTCCATTTTAAGACAGTTATAGAAAAGAATCTTGTTGGGGTTGTTTGTTTTACTAGCTAGCAGAATTCCTTAATTATCAATCCAGCAGCTGGGAAAGAAGTACCCCTGCATGAAGCTTGGGGACTGCCTGGCTGGGGAGCAGCTCTGCAGACAAGGGTGTGGGGGTCTCAGCAGAGGACAAGCTAAACAGGAGGTAGCAGGGTGCCATGGCAGCTAAGAAAGCCAGCGTTATCCTGGACTGTATTATGAACAGCACAACCGGGAGACTGAGGGAAGTGACTTTCCCTCTGTACTCAGCGACTACAGCACTGTAGTAGTTTTGAGGATTGCATCTAGTTTGGGGAAAGACACTGATAAACTCATGCAAGTTCAGCAGACCAGCCACCTAGCTGGTCAAAGGACAGGAGCATTTGCCCTGTAAAGAGAAACTTCTGAGTGAAAAGTTTCTTCAGCTTCGTGAATAAAAGACTGAATAGCAGTTGTATGATGTAACCTCCCCGATACATGTAGGGAAGTTACCAAAATAGGCAGAAGCAAAAGCTTCCCAGTGATGTATGGTGGGAGAATGAGGGACAGCAGACAAGTGGAGTCGAGGGGGGCTTAGGCTGGATATTAATAACAGTCAAGTCCCATGGGGACAGTCGAGCAGTGAAACAGCATCCTGCTCTTACCACTCAGTGGAGTGTGTTTTCAGCAAGCAGAAGGCCTAGATAGCTGCTGGGGTTTCTTCCAAGCTGAATGGCCCAGAATGGGCTGCACTTGCAGTGGTAGCAGTGCTGTGGTGTTAATTTTACCTGATGTTCTGACTATAATTTTTGACACTAGACAAAAGACTTACCAAGCACACGTTTATGATATTTCATAGCAACAAAATTATAAGATCCTAAGTGGAACACAGTTTCTAATTACACTATGCGAAGTGTTTAACTCTGCTAAGAAATGAAGCTGCTCTAGGAAACATGGTAACCAAACTCTAAAAGCATAAGGAAATTAATTCAGCAATAGGGACTCTTCATGTTCCATTTCAGTGGAAGAGCAGTGCTCAGCACCATTCGCTACTGGATTCCTGTGCATTGAACCAAAGAACCTAGAAGTGAAACAGAATTTATCAGACCAATTTTTCGAACTGAATCAGGTGGGCTGTTTCCTATTTACATTTTCAAACACCAAAAAAGAGACATTTGGTAAGTGCGTCTAAGAACTCAGTGCAGCCTCACATCTTTTAAACCAAACATAATGACTTTGAACTAACAAAACTTATGCTGACCATACTGAAAAGATTGATTTTTCTTTCTGAATAGGTAATCTTCTGACTTCACATAAAAGGATGCCATTTACATCTTTTAGAATATTTATTTGGCAGTCATTGCTGAAACTCCTGAATATTAATTAAGATGCTGTTTAAGTGCTGGAAACTATTTTCATGGCATCACCTTTGTATTCTATTGATTCCAAAAGAGAAAAGAATGGGAACTAGGCAGACATTGCAAAGTAAAATAGTGGGTACTTATCTAAAACCTATGTAAAGCACAGGTTATACCCCAGTCATTTTCAGCCTTTGCTACCGTCATGCAAGACACAGCAAAAGGAAAATTCAGTACTGATGGAATATGATGAAGATGTGCATCTGTAGATATGAACAATACAAAGACAGAATTAGCAATACCCTAAGTTCTCAGAATAAAAATATTAATTTCCTATTGTAATGGTCACAGAAAGAATTCTCAAGTGTCTTCTTATGTTACCCCTAGTACTTTTGAAATAATAAATTATTAATTTTTATTTCAAATGTTGTTATTCACTCATTTACATTCTTGTGCTGAAAAGTTCATAAGTATTTTTAAAATCAACTGAAGATTTAAATACAAATAGTATTAAAATTTTCTGCTTTTGTCTTTCAAAATTTGGTATCCATCTGAACAAACCTTTTATGTGGATTTCTCTTGCTCTGTGGCAAGACTTCTAACCTGTGAAAAAGAAATTATTCATGTTGCGTTTCTTTTTCATTCCATTATAGCAATAAAATAAATAAACAACCTCAATTTCTAACTGTTGTCCAAGCAAAAAAAATAAACTTATGTTATCAGTACTGTTAATCAGTACTTTTTTAGTACTGAGTATTGTAGAATCTCTTTCATAGTTGAACAGAATTGACCTCTGAATTACTCCAGTTTTTATTTTAGTTCTTTCTATGGGTGCAGAAACATAAAAACCATACAATAAAATACCATTCAGAAAAATAATTAGGTATGATGTGTGAAACTCCCATTGTGAGCCTTGTAAATTGACCCTTTAAAATCAGCCCATTGACCAGGTCTTGGGCCTGTTCTGATGTGAAGTATTAATGCCTTCTTTTAAACAAAGCCAAGAAATATCATCATCATTTAAGAATATAATTCTTAAAGACATGGTTATCTGTTTTTCTTCTGTTTTTTCAAATCTTCATGAAGGCAGCAGTGAGTCATCATATACCAACCTTAAGTAGGGGCAGGAAGTGTCAAGCTGAGAATCACGTTTAAGTTCCCCTTCTTTATTCTTAATATAATTTCAGTCAGTAGTGACTGACTGCAAAGGAAAGGGACAAGATGTTTTAAATACACTTCAGCAATCAATTAAAAACAGGGCATTTAAATATCTCATTCAAAAGGGGAAGTAATTACTCAGAATGTTTAAGAATCTCCTCATTAGGTCGTAATTGTTGAAAAAAGTAAAATATTTATACTGTTTCTGTGATATTATATAGCAATAACATGTAACTGTAGATTATAAATACCTTATCATAGTGCACAGCATCAAACGATTAAACACATCATTCGGACCTGGTGAAATAAATTAAGCTACTGAAGAAACACAAGAAAAACAGCAAAGCAAAGCATTAGGTATTGATAGTAGAATATAATGTCCTTTTTAAACATTCCCAGCAAAAATTACTCAATCTGACATACATTTCCTATGTAGACCTTCTGACTTTATCCACATTCTCTCTTCATCTTAGTACAATATACTCATGTATCCCAAAAAAAAAAAAATAGAGTAATAGGAATCACAATCGTAAAACTGAGCTGGCCATCCCTCCTTGGTAAAGTGGTTGGACGTAGGCACCCTGAAAAACCCAGAATTACAGTTCTTGCTGTTGCATCTTAACCTTCTTTCCTTCTGCTCTTTCTCTTAATTATCAGTTTCCCACAGACAAGTGTCTTCCTTGCCTGCCTTAAAATCTAGCTTTCATCTGACTAAACTAGTAGAAGCATGATGAAGACTATAGTCTTTTGATCTACCTACTCATTGGCATATTTAGGTTAAAGTATCCAAAAAACCTTATCAATTTTACATGCCTGCGCTCTTTCTTTTAGGTAATTGCATCTTACATTTTGATAATCTCCACCATATATATAATCAAAGTTACAAAGTGTTAAGAACCAATAATATTAAGCTTCCTATGATTCAAGTTGTCTCAAGAAATGCTGAAAAAAGACTGTCACGTGATTCACTCAGACTCTTAGATTTACCTGTAAAATGTTTTCCACAGCCTTAGAATTGTCCTTTGAAAGAATAGGGAATGATTCTCCTTGAAGCTCTAATTGCTGCACTACTCTAGGTCTATCTAGACTTAAAACATTTAAGTGTACACTTAGACAAATTTTTCTAAGCAGTACTGTGCTGTTAACACAGAGGAGAAAGCTTAATTAGTCTACAGTGGTTACATACCTCCCTACATGCTCATACTGACATTCATTTTATCAGTTCTCAGGTTATCCATCATCACTTCAGTGGGCTTCCAAGCGCCTTCTAATTTAGCAAAACTACAAAACATAGCAACAACTTTAAATTGATTTGAAGACTCTAAAGTGAAAAAAAAAAACTCTGGCAGGCTCTTTAACTGGAAGCTGAATAAATCTGCTGAAGCTTTAAAGGCAAAAAACACTGCTGTAACATTCTGTTCCACACAACACTCCCACTCCCTCGCATGTGCCTATCAGTAGTATCATTTTTATAGTGATATTTTCTCTGGAGAGAACTAGAAAAGTACCAGCTGTTTCCTCCCTTCTAACGATGTAAGAGTAATTTCCTAACAATAAATCCATCACTGACTGGCAGAAAGCAAATAAACTTGGCAGCTCTAGACCTAATATTTGGACTGAAAAGGCAAAAAATTCTATATATTTCAAGAAATTTCTAACATTTTCTTTGAAAAGAGTTCCCTCTCCATCAAAATTAGTTCTTGTTCCTTTACATTTTCTAGAAAGGTGGAGGGGGATGGGTGGGTGGTATTTGGTTGGCTGGCTTTTTTTTTTGTTTGTTTTATATCTGATTCCATAGCTTTTTTTGGCAAAGATGACTTTTACACTAAGCCAGCATCTGAATGTCATTACTGGAATTCACTCTAGTGTATGTGTACCTACATATTGTGTCTTCCACCGAAAGTGTTCTGAGAGGAACAATACCTCTGTCCACTTCTGTGTTATTTTTGTAATAAGGAGATTTGATATTTCAACAGTGTGACTTCCAGAAGTGTTAGTTAGAATGCAGGAACTGGATTTCTCACTCCATCGAACTATTTCTTTAAGTCTATAAAGTTTTCCGTTTATTGCAAGTTATTATAGTTCATCTGTTTTGTTCTTCACTTCTCTGAAAATAGATTCTGACTACTACACATCAACCTTCCAATTGGCTATCTCCTTTCTTGCATAATCAAAAATAGCTCATGCAGTATAGTAGCTGTATTGGAAACAAGAACCTGAAAACTTCTCAGAATCACAGAATGGTTTGGAAGGGACTACTTGACATTATCTAATTTAGTCTTCCCTGTTCAAAGCAGGGTCAACCAGCTAGAGCAGGCTGCTCAGGATGTTGTCTAATCCAGTTTTCAATGTTCACAATGAAGGAAACACCACATTTTGACTGTGAAGAGGCTGAATTCTGTTCACTTTAAGCTTTGCCTCCTTCTGGGTCTATAAATGGCAAAAAATGAACAAAACATTAATTCATTGAACTGATTCAAAAATATGGAGAATAAGCACAAATAGTTATGGAGAAATAAATCTCACAGTCTATATCTTCAGGGTAAATAACTTTTTACTCAGCTGCAAAACACCTAAAAGTACCATTTCTGCCTCGTGGCCATGTATGCATTTGTGTGTGCACATGTGCACATGCACATACATAAATGTTAATTTACCTTTCTATATTAATGCATTTAGATACATGTGGTCCATTTATAAGAGTTTTCTAAGAACACACTGGAATTATATGAAAAAATAAAGTTTTAGACCTGAAGAAGATCATGAGTGAGAGAACTCATGGTCATAGGAAAACCTCCTTGATTAAGCTGCAGTTGAAATATTGCACGGTATGTGATTGGGAACTAACCTTTAACAGTGTTGTTAAACCACTTGCCCATGAAAATGACCAAAAAATAAACCCAGTCAACCATCTATGCTCTGTCATTTCTTCCTCAAATGTTTAGGTCAATTATTTTAATGTGTTGTATCAACAGAGAATGCCTAGATGTGTTATCTAGCAGAGGCACACTGATTCTATCTGTTGCCCCAAAACATTTTCAAGAGGGTTTCATCTTGATTATTACATCTGGACTATAAATACTGTCCTTACAGACTGGACAGTAAAGACACAGACAGTGGGCAAATTAGGAGATACCTAAAGCGTAGATGGACTTTGCAAGTGAACCCAAACCGTCTGAATTGTGTTAATTGTGCAGCTTGTCTCTCCAAAACAAATCCAGTAGCTCTGGACAATGTAAAAAAAAAAAAATCCCTTTTCCTTTAAAAAAATATATTAATATGCTAATTATACTTGCCAGAAGCAGACTTTTAATATGATATCATGTGGCAGAATTTGAAATTAGGTCTGTATGACTCTTAATGATATAAAAGTGCTGCTAATTTCATCTGACAACTAAATCTGTAAATTATAAAATCTTTTGGCTTGGTGATCACATCAGCCCTAAGGAGCTACCATTTAAAAGAGATTATATGTATTGCCAACAACTGTTTCTAAAGCTGTTGACAGAAAGATAATGCATGATCTAATATCCAAAGGTTTATCTCAAAATGTGATCAAGGTAATGTTTTCAATCCATTTTCACCTGGGTAGTGTTACAACTAATGTGGTTGATCAGAAGATGTGGTTAATGCAAGCTTAAATAATGATTTCACAAACTTCTTCTACTGAGCCATTCCATATTCAAGGCTACTTAGTGTGCTGATAATGCTTTCTCATCATAGTTAAGAATATTACATTTGTTTCTAAACAGCAGGACTCATCCAACTTTTAAATAGATAGCAAGAACAAATTGAGTAGGGAGCTCAGTAATGTTTGAAGCAAAATAAACTGGATTCTATTTGATAAGATTATTACCTGGAAGGTAGGATATAAAATCTGATGTAATGGAGACATAAACAGGGAAGATTTTAATATCTGCACATAACCTTTAGGAATATTTATACACAATATTAGAGAAGCACCTTAAAGTATGTTTTTCTCTCTAGAGCCTAACCAAATAAATTGAAGCCAGCTACAATTTTCCAGTAACTTGTGTTTCATAACTAGTTCTCCTCTCATAGTGATAACAGGAAATTCTTCTTGACTTGATCTGCTAGTGAGAGGCTACACATCTCCACAAAGTCATAATTCTTCTGGTATAAATTCTGTAGGGTATTGGACCAGACTAATGGTGCCTGACAAAAAGGGATCCCCATAGCTAATCTAGCATGCCATTTAAAGATTCTCCTTGTCAGAAGTCCCCAGACTGTACACCAAAAGCAGAAATGGTGAGGAGGAACAATAGCTAATCTAATGCTTCTGCATGTTGGCATTGCCCAACTCAGGCATTGCACTCCAGGGCTCTTACAGTAAAGGCACTTCAGAGACCCTCCAATGTGGCTTTTTTGGGCCAGTCTTAAGCCCAAGACCTTTAATCCAAAATAGGTCTGCATATTTTTCTTAATATTTGGAAAGTGCTGGCTGAATTTCCCATCTCTGCTTTTCACTGAATTGAATGCCATCAAGAACAAATGAAACCTGACTTCACAGTAAAGTATATGTATATAGTTTGGCAATGGGATTTTATGCTCAAGTGTTAACCTCCAATTCACATATTTGGTTATTTTTAACAATAAGTGGTAACTACCTAATGCCAAAAGTGACCAAAACAATTTTATTCTATTTTATTCTATTAAAAATCTTCTGTTGCATCTTAGTCTGTATCTCTGACCTAGTATCATTCAGCCTTGCACAGCTGTGAATAGAGAAATACAGTAGAGAGAAATTTAATCTACACAAGTACATGTCCCCTGTTTCTCAGTTCCTCATATTCTTGCTACAAATCTGTGGATGGATTTAATTTCAGCTAGGTAGCAGTAGGTAGAAACTGGGAAGCACTTCAGTCAAGGGAATTGTCTTTGTTTTTTGTCAGCCTTTGACCATATTTTACATTACTAAATCATGCTGTACTTCATGTAAGTACTGTGTGCTCAGTAGTCTTTTTTTCCTCTTTTGCCTCTGAAGCAATCGATCCATGTGTAAGAAAAGCAGAAAATGGAACACATTCTTATGTCTAACCTGAAACTGTTGTGCACCTGTCATCCCACTTTTCAGAAATCAAATTTAAATTACAGATACCTTAAATGTGTTTTCCTAATACCATTCTTTGCTTCTGAAGATTGATTGCTCAGCAGTATTTCCCTTTTGGTACTTTCAGTCTACCCTGTGGACTTTAAAAATGCTAGTAGTACAGTGAGCTTTCAGTAAAATTTATTATCCTTTTTTAGGCTATGTATAAATATCTTAAATAAAACTTTAGAATCAACATCAAAGCACTAAAATATGTCTTCTGTTTTCTCCAGCTTTTCCATATTTTATGTGTTTGATGTTAATATGAATGTGATATTCAAACTTAATAAATGTATGGCAAAGGGAAAAGTAAATGTCAATAAGCTTCATTGATCCCTTTTATTAAATGCTTGTTATGTAAAAAAATCTCTTAGAGGTAAGAGGTGCTGTAAATCCTCTATGCCACCATTACGTAGTTCTGCAAGTTACAAATATATTTATAATCCTCTACAGAATATGTTAAAGAAAGAAGTTATTCATATATATTAATAAAAATCATTAATGTATTAATATTGCCCTTATTGCTGAAAGCTCTTTCAGTTACCTGCTTCTGACAGCCTTAAATAGCACATGCAGTGTGTGCAGAATTAATAAACCTATCCTAAAAGAAAGGATGTTTTACATTTTCTGTTTTGTTAAATCAAAGTATGCAATAATTGAAACATTTTCTACTTGTTTTTGATATTTCCAGTTAAATTCTAAGAGCTGTCTTAATGAAAAGATATGGTTTCTCTATATTAAACTTCTGCAAAATACACATAAGCTGTGTATTAAGAAAATTTTTCTCTACATCATCTGTATGGAAAAAAAACTAACCCTCATGCAATAACTCTTCCTAGGACTAGGATTCAGTTTTCTCTTCTAGGAGAGACTGCTGCAGCAGACATGAATTATGCCATCAGCCTCTGTAAGTGAGATTCAGATCACTAGGAAAATGATTCCTGGGGCTGTAAACTCCATCCTTATGGTTCCTCCCCTTCATGGTTCTAATTCAAGTCATTTGGTAGGGTAGCATCTGCAGGGAATCAGTTACCCTATTCACAGGATCCAAACTCCTCCAAATGTCAGGTGGCTCTGGCTTAAAGGGTATTGGGCTCACAGCATCCAGAGAAATGTTTCATTTCACACTTTGGAAAGCACTATAAATAGTAACAGTTGAGTAACTCTCACTGCCTGCTGTGAAGTTCGTGGTGACCGTACAGGTCCCCTCGGCAATAAAGGTAAGAGATACACTAAGAACCAACGCTCGCACATCTGCTCCCCCTCAGTGCTGCTCACCTTAGTGTCGCACTGGGCCCCATCAGCTTCAGTGAATCCAGTCCAAGGTTTGAAATCACAAGCAGTTGGAGGGCTGCTTTGGCAAGCATGCTGGATAACAGTTCCCTCAGTGAGGTACCCCAGATGTACAGATGCTGTAACTTTGAAACAAGAATGTGTACAGTTTCCCCTTCCACACTTCAGCTTAGCTGGTGTAGGGCTTTGTTTTGTGATCAGTCAGTAACTTCTGGAAGCACTAGATTACCATCTTCCCCACTTCCCTTATCCCCATTTCCCTCATTCCGCTTTGCATTACTCATTTATTTCCAGTACCTGCAAAATAAATGCAGGTAATCTAGGGCCCACCTTCTCCAAACTGTCTTATTTCTGTCTATTATATGACCACTTTCTCCTTACAGCTGGAGCTTAAATCTCGAATGGAATTATCTGAGGTCCAAATTAGGGGAAAGTATAATTTTTTTTAAATGTCATCTATAGATCTGTGTTTTGTCCTTCTATAGAAAAGGTTGTCTGTGCATAACCATTCCCTGTAGCGAAGCCAAAACTATGAAACACTCAAATATGGCTCCCCGTTTCAAGAACAGCTAAATTGCTTCAGCTTTATCGAGGGGCACCTCTGCAAACAGCAGTTACCATGGCCAGCTAGCACCCAGGCAATTCAAACCTTCTTAGGTTTCCCTCTCAGTCCTTTTATTGAAAGTAAAAATTCATGGTGTTTTCCCTGGTCTGTTAAAAATCTTATCCTTCAAATCAAAGTGGAACATTAGGAGAGGCCTCTTACACTTCCTAAAGCACCTGACTACTCCTCAAAACAGTCCTTCTATCCTCCATGAGTATATGCATGAGTAGATTGGCATGATTAGCTGTTCTTAACTGCCAGAGAGAACATTTTAAATTCAGAATTAGCAACAATGCAATAATTAGACTTTGATACCCATGAATTTTAGTAGATATGAAATTTCAGGCCACATATAAGGAAAGAATTAAACACTTAAAGGAGAATTCAGGTGAACTTTAAGTGCACAAAATGGTGATTCTGAAAGCTACCACTGCCTGAGCCCTGAAAACCATCCACACTTTGAACCAGCTGCCTGACTGAAGTCCTGCAGAGCTCAGAGCAGAGCTACAGAGCTGCTTCTGCCACTCCCCACCAGCACCTTGATCCTGACGAGACTGAACAGCTTGGTGTCCTTCTCTCAGCTCTGTTAGCTGCGAAGCCAGGTATCCTGCTGCCTTTTTCCAGGAGGGCTTTCCAGGAACAGGGAAGTCACATCTCATAGAATCGTAGAATCATAAAATCATTAAGGTTGGAAAAGACCTCTGAGATCTGCAAGTTCAACCATTAAGCTAACACTGCCAAGTCCACCACTAAACCATGTCCCTAAGCACTACATCCACATTTCTAGGTACAGTGATTCCACCACTTCCCTGGGCAGCCTGCTCCAGTGGTTGACCGCCCCTTTAGTGAAGAAATTTTCCAGTATCAAATTTAAACCTTCCCTGGCAGAAACTGAGGCTGTTTCCATTTATATCACTTGTTACCTGGAAGAAGAGAAGAGCAAGCACGTTCCATAATCACTTTCTTTTAAAACATGACCAAGTTGTGCTCTTTCATTCCTTAACTTCAGTCATGAATGGTTAACACACCCACAGAATTGTAAGCAATGAAGCATTTATTGGTTCTCACCTTTTGGCTGCAGCAATTCTCTCCCATCTCCTGGGAAAGTATGTGAAAGCAGTGGTGGAACACAACACTGTTAGGCCATTCTTTTCAGTTGGTGCAAGAGATTCATTCATACATTCACCTGTGGCGAGGGGAGGATGTGACTAGCACAAAGCACATGAACAACTCTTGGGTCCCGAGCAGAAATCCCAGTTCCCAGGTGAATGCCCAGTTGAATTGCTTCCCTTAGCCTCCTCTGTAAATCTGCATGTTCCAAACAGTTTCCTCAACATGAACAGGAACACTGAATCACATAATTTTATTTCCTTTGTGCATTTCTACTTTTTGTTCACAGTGAATGATTGTGAAAAAAATATAAAAATCCAAACTATAAAATCTGCACCTATATTCAGGAAAAGCTTCTGGGCCATCAGTCCTGCCTGGACAGAGCTACTTACCTGAAAGAGTCTGAAAATCTTCAAGATTCAGGATTTCTCCCCCTGCATTTTTCTAAAATCCGTCTCTGGCCTTGGTTGGCTGCCTGGTTTGTGCCAAGTTGGAGTGCATCATTCTCCCTGTGCGCACTCTAAGTGTTGGACCTTGGGGCATACTGTCTTCTTGCATGCAACACCATCATGCCAAAATTAGGTTGTGGGAGCTTATATTTCCTTTCTGATTTTAGTCTATAATGCTTACAAACTTCTCTACAACAAAATCTCAATTTTCCCCCACATTATTCTTCTGTATCCTAGCTAAAGTTTTGGTTCCTGTAACATGTCATAATATCAGCAACTAAGTATAGCTTTTTCAGTCATTGATTGATGATTCTAGAGGTTAACTTGAAGGACTGCACTGGGGCCTGCCTGTCAGAAGCTGAGTTCTGAGCATTTTCTGAAAATCAGATGTCTCAGTCTCTGGCTATATCTCTGCTTTTCCATTTTTTTGAGCTTAGCTTGACTGGCATGGGTGAAACCCCAGACTCCCCAAAGTCAGCAGTAGTTCTGCCATTGGTTTTGAATTGTCATATAAATCTTTGTCACGAGCATACAAACCCAATGGAAAAGTCAGAATATCATGGCTGCCTATCCAACATTCCCAGACTTTCTGTTCCAGTAATGTGTATTGAACTTTTATTCCATTCTGATATTGGACTTCAAACTGAAGGTAACTGTGAAAAACAGTGAAAACTGACAAGTGAGATGGAATCAGGGAGATCAGTTTACATAGGCACAAAATATAAGCAGAAAAGTCATTTAACCTATTTTCTCTGAGAAGATGTCACTGTTTGCAATTTAGACTGTTTGCCTACTACTTTCTATTAACTTTAAACTAAGTAGGTTTCTAATTTAGCAGATTGCCTTGGAGCCTCCTACTGGCTTTCTAGTAAGCTTGATCTTTTATTAGCTGCAGTACTTTGTGATATTCATTATACATTAATTTAAATTTACATTTTTAGATTTCAGAAGTACATTCATATTAGCGTTCTTTTTCACTAGCAAATGGCAGAATAATTAACATAGAACATTTGATCTCATTAATAGAATTCATGTTTGGTCTTTTGAGGCAAAGCTCATAAAAAAAGCAGTGAAAAAAACAGTAAAATATTACTCTCTTGGTATGTTCAAGACACTTTGGTTGGTGTATTGTTTTATGTTGCTTTATGTTCATTTTACCAGAAATGCATCCTTATCTACCCTTTCATGTTAACAGAATTTTTTATTCTACCAGAATTGATAGTTTGAATGTAAAAATGGTAACACTCCATATAGTGTTCTAAAGTTAAAACCCAGGATTTTTTCCTTGCTAAGGTTATACCATGCTTCCTCCTGTAAAATTCTACTAAAGAAGCCAATTTCTTCAACAAAGACCTAGAGGAGTATACTGAGCCAAGTGACTTTTTATAAAACATACACTGTCTCTCTCCCATGCAGGCAATTGCCTTTCATCTGGGAGATGAGCGGAACCTGCTCCTCAGCAGTTAGTGTTTGAATCCAGGAGGGAAATGGACAGCATCCTCACAGTTTCTCAGCAGGCATTGGATAGATGCATAATCTCAGGTTAGGTAAAACAGGCAAAGGAAATCCTCAGTACAATTGCTAAAGCTGGGTTAAATGCAAAAGGTGAAGCAAAGTGCTTTTTGAGGCCATTCACCTGGTGAAGGTGCTGGTGGATATAACCGGGGTGTGCCCAGGACAGTGACCATCTTACACAGGCCATAAGCTTGCCAAAAAGCTCTACAGGTACATATAATGTCCCTGTCCCGAGGTGTAGCTCAGGGACTGGCAGTGAAATGACTGCCAGGATGTGCGTCTGCGCTCAGCGAGTTCTGTGCAGGGGCTGCCAGGCTAATTCACACTGTGCTGGCAGAAGCCTGGGTGAGCTGCCAGGGAGTGCACTGAGGAGCACTTACGTGCTGCATCCCAGCCTCGGCTTCGGAGACAGTAACCTCTGGCAGCAGAAAGGGAGCAGGGAGCCGCAGGGGAAATAACATCAACTACCAGAGTTGTTTCGGTAGCCCAGGACTGCCTGTGGTCTGACACATTAATTAGTCTTGCTCCTGTATTTTCTGAGTGGTAGATTTTCAAAGAAAATTACGTGTGAAAAAGAATCCTTTAGTTTTTAATATAGGGGAATTATTTGGCTGACATGATTCCCCGCTATTGTCTGCAGGAGGAACTACCACAGCAGGTGGGCAGTTCTAAGAGAGGCTGTAGAGCAAACTAATGGAGCTTGGAGCTGTTCACTGGGCTCACTGGCATGTAAAGCTTCAGCCAGCTACACTGATGGTCAGTGCCTCTAAGAGAAACCACGGATGGAGGGGCACCAGGGGTGTTTTCAGAAATGACTGCAGAAAGAACAACAATTAAAACTTCAAGATAGACTTTGGTATGTGCAGCAGCTCCCTCTTACAGTCTAGGGTGCTTAACTAAGTAAGGATGGATGGGGAATTAGTTTTCCCTTTATTCCTGACTGAAAAATAAAAGGATTTCAACTTTTGCTCTAGGAAGAAACTCTGAATTTATTAAGCAAAAGATCTTCGTAAAGTCCTCCTCTATGGAGGAAACAGATTATTCTCTTGTTAGATCAGCCTATGCTGGTCTGAAAGAGTCCAATTTTTGAGTTTGAGGAATAATACCGAAGGGAATTCACTCTGGAAATCCAGATTCTTCAACCAAGGTGCTGTGCCGACTGAATAAGGCACCTCTGCGTTCTGTGAAAGAGCTCTGCTACAAGTTACAGCCTCATATTAGGCTTTCTGTTTTGACAGACCCTGCTAAAGCTAAAACAGAGCTTCACAACTAAACTTTTCCTGATAAAATTCATTATTAATACAGACTTCCAAACATTTTATTATTTGCGATTTGGTCTGAAACGTGATGGTCAAAAGCAGAACAGCTGCTGCTAGTAGTTATATTTGACAATTCGCTTTCCCACCTCCGCTAGTAAAAAGAAGAGTAGAGTATAAAGCCAAAAAACACCCACACTGTTACCTTAGGAAAAGTAGTTGACAAAAAAAAATCCAGCTTCACCTGAAACTGGAAAGAGAGGGGTTGAATCACGTGATTACACACACTGGAAGCTTGTATTTTTTTGAAAGACTGAATATTCTGGGGGGGTATTTGCTTTAACCTATAAGAAAAATTATCATTTCTTGGTCTTATAAATCTGTGTTTTAATAATGGCTGAAAGACATCTCAGCTCTGCACTGAGACTAAAAGTTGTTGGCTGGGTAGTTGGTTAGCTGGTTACTCAGGTGGCTGCTCTGCTGTTAGGTTTGTTTCCACACTGCTGTAGAAAAAAGGTGCCTTGAGGGCATCAGTTCTAAACTGTGGAGTGGGTCAGCTTGGTGAAAACCTGTTTCTATTTTCTGGCTCCAGACTCTCCTCATACTGTGCCAAAAGGTGTGTTCCATTGTAAAATGTCAAATGTTAAATGTCCAGGCATGCCCCTGGATTTTTCACGGCATTAAGTGCATTTTAAATTATATTGTTTGTAACCAGGATAAGCAGACAATTGGAGTTTTATTTGTGTTTCACACTCCCATTTAGTATAATTGTCTTTTGAGCCTCTTTTATTGGTCAAACCAGATGCATACTGTAGAATAGATTAAAATAAATAGTTTTTCAGCTAAAATTACTTTATCAGCCATGATTTAAGTTTTGTAAGCTACAGTTTTTGCAGCTGCTTTAAATGAATACTCAGTTTCTTCATGAGAAATTATGAACACATATCAGCAATATTTTTTCTAAATGAAGCTAAATAATTGCTTTTTGATGAACAGCAGATTTGCTCCAAAATAAGAAGAGCCTAGACTATTCTCTAAATTAAGTTAAATCTAGAAAAACATACAGGTCAAAAATGTTGGGTGGAGTTTTCAGAAATATCAGGGGTTTTTTTTCACCAGTTCTTAAAAATAAATGCATTCCAACATGAATATTTTAATTGACCTATTATTTGAAAGAATAAAGGTTTCAAAATCTTTTTATAACACAAACATAAAATTAATTAAATACTTCTATAGAATTTTTTGAGTTTATTTCAAATTATATATTACTTTCTTTTTCATCATATACAACTTTTCATTTCAATCAAACCCAATCTAGTTTTTATCTAGCAGGAAAAGAAATCTACCCCTATTTCTAATTGTAACTCTAGCAACTGTCTCTGAATATATATTTTCTTTCATTTTAAGCATGAATGGCCATGAATATCTCTGAGATATTTATATATATTTATGGGGGAAACTATATATATATTTTACAATTATAATCCATAAAACTATATATTTTTTGTTGTACAGTAAGAATACTTTGTGAATTCACTATACTGGTTTTTTTCTGCAGCATGTCATTGAACTGCAACTACTTTATTCCAAAATGAATTGTCAGCTGTTTAAAATAGAAAAATACAAGAGGAATGATTTTTACTTTTGGTGACATGAATGAGGCATCATAATCAAAGTGAAAATTTGTGTGTAAAGAATTTGTGTAAGCAACTGGATCTATGAGACACTAGTCATTTATATACCAACCCTTATTCAGGATTGCATTCCTAACTATGCCTTAGAAATAGATAATTATTATGCCAATGCAATTACTTCTTCCTTGAGAATGTGGTAGAAGCAATAATGATACTAAGGTATTTCATAAAGAAGCACATGCTTCATGGAGAAATACTACATAGTTTTATATATCCTGAAAGAAATTGATGCAAGTAACAGGAGAAATGTTGTAGAGTCCCAGGTTTTAAAATTATGATTATTATTAAAATTTGACCAAGATATAATGAATTTTAATTTTGTGCAAGGAAGGAATCACACTGTTGTGTCTACTGTGTCATCACTATACATTGTTCAAAAAGCATACCAGCATCCATCAGAGATTAGTTAAATGTTTATGTGTCCAAAACAAAAATTCCAATATAATTCAAAATGTTCCAGGTTTTAGTAAATTGACTGCAGTGACCAGAGAAGCCAACAGGAAACCACATTTACTCCAGTTCTTTTATTTTGCTTAGCAGGATGAGTGGGATATGTTGGTTATGAGCCTCCAAATGATCATCTGTAGCATTTTCTATGAGCTGAACCACATCACACACTATTCATAAAGGGAAAGAGAGTTCAGAAAAAAATGTTTCCTCCCCTTTAAAGTAATGGAGGTCAAAATTTTCCTAAATAACTTCTCAAGAGTTTCTTATCTCTACAATCTCCTGCCTGCCTTCAGTTGAAACATTTGTTAGCTTCCACTGGCAGATCCAGGGGTAGGTGTGTGGTCTGAAAATCTGCTGGAGTGGAGTTTCCAGCAACATAAACTGCCTGTTGTTTCCTTTCCCTGTAAGGGCTTGAAAAAAGATAGCTTGGCTTGAAAAATTGGACTAGAAGTTCCTGAGTGTACCCTGAGTACAACTGGAGAATCAGAACATGCACAGAAGCGCCTCCCCTGCAGAGCCCTGGCCATGCTGAGAGGTGACCTTTCTCTTAGCATAAGATTGATGAAAAATGTGTTGTACTCTAACCAGAACTCCCAAATTGAAGAGGTCATGCTTAGGGAAGAAGGGGAGATATTCATCTGTTATACTTCAATATATATTAGCTGGATAATATCTGTGCCAGGAATACTCAGCGTAGCTCACATGTTTGTACTGGGTTCTTGGAAAAACACTGATGTTAAATGACCTTAGCTATACTTTAATCCCATAAACGGTTGTGCCTATTACATGCAACTTTCTCAGAAACAGCTTGCATCCCTGAGCCTTGTTTGAGTATGCATTTCTTTTCTTTTTTTTCCCCTTTGTTTTTTGTAGGTCTTTTTCATTCTGTTGCTATTATACTCAAACCTCTTGTTATAAGCATCTTTCTCTAACATATAGCACATGCCAAATTTTATCTCATATAAGCTATATAGATATAATTATAATAATAATTATATTATTTATATTAGCTGGAATATATTACAACTCAAACAAATGTAATTCCTATTGAAATAACTTGTGACATCTTCAACAGCAACACATTTTCCAATAGGTTTTTTTCAACCACATAAAACTGAAACTTTACTATTCCAGCTCTTATTACAGGAATACTTTCTAGCTACTTAAAAAATGTTAATTTCCTACCAGATTCATGACAGACCATAACTCAGATGAGTTCCTCAAACTGACACTGGCATTTCTGGTTCCAATGGTATATCAATCACAAACACACATTCTCTGATTAACATTATTATAATAAGTGATTACTTTAATACATTCTTATTATTATTTATCTCAAGGTATTATAGGAGAACCTGAAGCCAGGCTAGTATTCAACAAGCTGTTGTACAAAATGGGAGCAAACAAAAACCTTGCCTCTTAAGATTTAAGGCTATAAATCAGAAATGCATTTAAGTGTCTAGGAACATATTTCTCTTCAGAAAAGCACTTAGACAAATAATTTCACTATGTAAAAGTAGGTTCTTATAAAGGAATTATTTCTGGATTATTTTTATTAAAATAAATCTCTGAAATTATAAACCTTAGATAAAATCTTAATTTTTCTTGCACAGTTGGAATAATTCCTTTATTATTTTACCATGATCCATGTCTCTGTAAATGGTACATGCATTTGAAAAAATTTAATGTATGGGGTTAGTGACATCATGTCTGCCATGTCGCTTATTGCTATGAAAGTCCCTGATAATTCACAATGCAGACTAAAGTACAGATCCCTTCATTTACATTAACCTATTCAGCTTCTTGATGAATAAAAATTTAAAGGTATAGTTCTGATCCTCTTATTTTATTAGCCACAAAAATTATTTCTTGCTAATTTATTGTCACTTGACATAGTATTTTTATTTTTTGTGTTTTTTCCTGTAAGGTCCATCACTTGATAAATTGTATTCCTTTCATTGAAGATTTAATTATTTTGTATTAATTATTTCATGGCATTATTCTGCTGAAGAACTTCACTGCACATTTATATTTTTATGTGACTAAACATTTGCATTTAATAGCTTTTGAAAGGCAAGTTCACAGCTACTCTAATTAATAACAATGATAAAGTGTGGATTTTATAGCAAATTAACTGTCCAGCAACAAGGCTGAACAACAATAACATGAAAGTTATGGTGTGTGCTTCATTCCAAAACTAACTTAGAGAGAAGAAATAGATTACAAATATAGAACATTAAATTATTCCTCCATAAATTAAGCTTGTTCCTCATTTACAAATTTATATCAGAAGTATCTGTCTTAGTTAAAAACCACTCTAAGTATTAGTTACAGAATACAGAAATAGGAGAGCAGAACAGTAGTGTTTGCTTACTTGTTTAAAAATACTAATCATATAATTTACGTCATTTTTATACTTTCATGGAACATGTGCCTATAAACACTCATTGTTCTCAGTTTTCCCAGAAGAGCTTACAACAGTTTGTAATCCCTCTGTGGCACTTCTGCAAACTTGAATTCCTATGTTGACCAAAAATTCAGTACCACAGAATGAGCCTTTCTCAGATTTTCTAGTGTGTTCAGCAAATTTTGACTTCTAAATACCAGTCATTGAAGAGTTAGTTACTTTTGTATTTTGTATTCAAAGTTTTTGGAAGTGGAAACTACTGAATTAAAATGCCTGAACCACCCTAATTCTTACTCACACAGAGGCAGAGACATTCTGAGCATACATCTTCCTTCCTCCTACTCCTTTCCATCTTGTGGTGAGAGAAAATGGAAGTGGTGACTAAGGTCCTGACTAATGGAAAAAGAAACAGGGAAATCCCAGGAAAAATCCCAGTTGCTATGAATAAAGCAAGGAGAAGAGCTCACCTATCAGGTGATGTCAGGGCATTGCCTCCTGACACCATCAGAGAGAGGACTGAACTGGGACATCCCAAGGGTGACAGGAAATCACAGCTTGAGAAAGCAGTTGTTAAGCAGTTGGTAGATAGATGCAGGCTGTGATGACTTCACACATCTTTGTGTTTTCA
The DNA here is from genome assembly GCF_000691975.1 of Corvus brachyrhynchos. NCBI lineage: Eukaryota > Metazoa > Chordata > Aves > Passeriformes > Corvidae > Corvus > Corvus brachyrhynchos. The sequence continues at coordinate 2,385,310 of NW_008240033.1, read as the reverse complement.
AACAGACTTGATCAAATATGTACTTTGAATTTTTTTGCTTTGGCTGCTCTAACAATGCAAAACTCTACTTTACATGATATACCAAGCCATTTTTGTTATTCTAAATTGATGAAACTCCTCATTAAGTAATTTTATTATTATAGACTATTTTGCTGGTGCAACACTAGGAGAAACACAACAGATTTAAGTCATAAAGCTTTCTTCATAATGTTTTTAACAGCTTTTGTTCCTTGAGGGCATGAGGATAAGGTGTTGCATATGCATGCAGTTTTGTTGCCAATAAAGATGAAATAAAATTAGTTAAAAACCTAGGGAATTCAGAATTTTTATGGCACACTTACTATTCAAAAAAATACTACAGTAATATAATTTCTGTTCCTGTTTATATTAATTGACTAACAGATTGTTTCATAGGGGTTCTTTAAAAAATTTATTTTTCCAAAATTCATCCAAAGCAAAGAGGGAGGCAGATGGAATATACTATAATTGTATGCTGCTCTGTAGTTTAAAAACAGTCTGTTGACAGAAACCTGGTAGGATTAACACACCCCCCCTCTCCCCCACCCCAAATTTGCAGAGACCCCACAAAACTGCTTTAAATGTAAGAGGTCATGGTGGACTAAGCAGTATTTGTGATTTGGTGAGTTGCTCCAGATAAACCAAGAAGCCCATGAAAGCATTCAGATGTTGAGCCTGGCACAGTAGATGTGTTTTTACGAAGTCTGTTCTCCCTAAGGTCCCTCTGGCAGAAGATGGAATAAGAATCTCCTTCCAAGGACTAACCTCAACTACTCAAGATCCTATTCTGAATCCTGTGGCTTCTGACTCTCACAAAGACAGGGATAATGCTCTCTTCCACTGAGAACTGTTCTATATGGAGTTACTTGTCTATTTAATATTTAGATAGGAACTTAGAAAGGGTCATTTGAGCAGAAAAGAACATCCCTGCTCAGAATACATTACCAGAAAGTGCTTTGGTCCCTCAAAGACTAACTCATATTAATTTTAACTACTGAGTGTCCTTAGTAACTTCAGTTGTACTACGTGTGTCCTATTAAGCCATGCACCTTTGCTGCAGGGAATAAGAATCCAAGTTAGCTCTGCACACAGAATGGAGTAAAATATAAAATATTTTTTCAAATCAAATAGAATATAAAGTTTCTTTGTTATAATTTCAAATTATAGGTGGATGTTTCCTCCCATTGTTTTCCCTCTTTCTCTCATAATCATCCTTTGAGGGTGGAGTAGCAGAAACAGACCGTGCTGAGACAGTTCAGTTAGAGCCTGGCAGGGAAGGTGCGGATGTGGTAGAGCATGGAAGAACATGAGAAATGGTTGTGAGAGGAACTTACCATCAGTGGTGGTACCACCACTGAAATACAAGAAGCAGTAACATAACCAGGATTAAGCAAAGGTTAGTGAAATAAACAGATGAGAAAAGAAAAAGGGTGTTCTCTCCTGCTGGGGGTTATGGCACGAAGAACACATAGCTCTTGATTCATTGTAGATCAGCTCTATGAAAATGTCATACTTTTTTGTTTTGGTGAAATTTTAAATTTTTAATTTTCAAAATGCTTTTTACTTGCAAAATGTTTTCATGGGAGTATCTGAAAAACATCTTGATTTCCAGCAGGTTCTTCTGCAAGCGTGTTTATCTGAAAATTGATGTTTCTTTGAGTGAGTTAGTGAGGTTTTGGTTTTATTTTTTGCTGGATAATAGTGGGTCTATTTTTGCTTAAAAGATTTGTGTATCTTAACTGAATATTCTTTCATAAGTTATCTCTTTGTGGGTTGTGTAATGAACTGTGAGAAATAAGTGCAATTTCAAGTGAAATATCATAGCTGCATAAATTTTACACATACATATTTTAAAACATCTAAGTATTCATACATGAGTGTTAGTCAAGAAAATAAAATGTGTCCTCAACAAGGTAAAATAAATATTTTAGGAAAGAATTCAGGACTTGTATAATAAAAATGTCCTGAACCCCACCTATGGGAAAATGTATTAACTAAGAATTAATTTTCAACAATAATTTGACCTTTAGGAGTGTTTCTTCTTAAGAGAGTATAATTGTGCTGAAAAAGCAAAAACCCAAACAGAATGAAAAACAGTGCAGTACACAGGAACATTCTCAGATGAATACCTGGTGAAGAAGTAGACGTGTTCAGAATTTTTCTGTGCACCAAGGTTATCCATTTAACGGGTGTCTCTTTTACTACCTCAGAGCATGCATTTTTCCACCATAGAAGATTTCACACATGAATGGCAGTAACACATTCTGTAATTATCCTTCATCCTATGTCTTTGTCACAATGTGTAATGCTGCAGTTTTTCATTATTTGAAACAGGGCAGGAATTTAAAATGCTTCTAATAAATTTTAACCATAACCTGTTTTTTTCCCCAGAATTCTTAAATTCCATAGGATTGTGTTTTAAGTAAGGGACCTGGAAGAGGAGAATTCGTTAATAATACTATTGTTGATTATTATTTTGAGAAGAAGCATAATCAACAAAATTAATTAGTTCAGAATTGTTCTGAATTTTTTCAAACTAAAGTCTTCAGATTCATTGGGTTAGTAGACAAAGTACAGAATTCACCACTTTGAAAATTTAGACAATAAATTTCAAGCAATTACCAAGAAATAAAGTTCTTAGTGACGCTTAAGCAAAATGCCTCTAGTGATTTTGATGCTCTTATTGGCTCCCCTAGGTGCGCAGAGTGGATGCAAATCAATTGCAGGGATAACACATAGACATTTAATAATCTTTAATAAAATATATTTTCAACATGCCACTTAGAACTGGAACCGATACAGCAAATCAATGAAAATATAGTGCCAATTTCATCACCCATAAAATTATGGTCTTTTCAAAAATATATGATGTCACGAATACCACATCATTTAATTTTATCTTCCACATAAAGTCATTTCTCTGTTATTTCTCTGTAAAACACAATCACCTTCTTGTAGAAATATTCTGTAGCAGCTCAAGATTTCACAACAGCTGTTCAATGGAAGATCTTTTACTGCCCATTTTTTGCAGACAACATACAGGTGTTCCTGCTAAACTATTCTTGTGAGCAACATAAGGCCATTCAAAAACATAATTGCCAGAGGTGAGCAAGACCAGAACTGGTCTTCTGGACCAATTTCATGTGGGATAACTGCATGAGCACTACTTTGCTTATTCCCCTTTTTCAGAACTTTGCCAAATATGGAAGTTACATATACGTGTAGTTTATGTTTCCTATTGGGAGCACCAGGGACGCTCAAGGATGGCCGGGCAGGGTTGCCCAGCCTGGGCCCATCCCTCCACAGGGACTGAGGTATTTAAAGCCAGGATCAAGTAAGTGAGCAGAGAAGTGCATTCTCAGATCTGGTGCATTCTCATCCTAGGACAGACTCTAACACTGGCATCATCTGAAGTATCTGCTGAGCTCCTTTAATCCTTTAACATCTTTCTTTAACATCTGTTTGTTAGATCTACTAGCAAAGGCTATACAAAAATGAACCTACCAAACATGCCAAAGTTTGGTTTCCAGAGCTTCAGCACAACCTTCATCTGAAACAAGAGTGGCCCTTGGGCAGTGGTCCTCCAGCCTGCCAGTGACAGTTCCTTCTCTGATGAAAAAGCATCTGTAATTCAGAGGCTGAGGAAAAAAGACTTAGCAAAGTAGGGATTTTTTCCAGGTAGTTTCAGGCTGCTGTGTCTGGAAACAGAGAAAGAAAGGGTAATTTTCACAAGGGAAGCACTATAAGCAGAGGCAGTAGATACAAATGTTCCAGTAACAGAAGACCCTACCATTTAGCAAGAACCTCAGGATGACACTGTGCTGTGTGCCAACATCATTCTTGTCTCAGCAAATTGAAAAGGGCATAAAGGAACGTAACGATTTTCAGGATACCTCCTCTCTATTGCTATAGCTCACTAAGGTAGCAGCTGCTAGAGCACTGGCAGCACTTCACCCTGCCTGGCCCTCCTCCCACCCCTGAAAGAAAGGAAGAAAGAAAATAACAGTGCGCATAAAATTTGAAACAGGTCACAAAAATCAAAAGAAGGCACATAGATCTTAAATGTGTCCTAAGCCATTCCTTTCAGACATCTGATGAGAATTAAAGAAAAAGAAAACATTAACATTTATCTGCAAAAGAATAGGTTGTAAAAACATGTAGTAAGATACATGGGCTTTGAGAGACTAAATTAAATAATACTTCAGCATAAGCACCATGTCTCATAGGCTTGGGGAGTTATAGAGCCTGAGCACAAAAAATTACTTAAATTGTCCCAAACACATAAATATAGTAAATATTTATCCTAAATATTATCATTTTAATAAATGAATACTACTGCTGTATAGGTATCAATATTTTTACAGTATCAATGCAATGTGATTGCTATTTCCTGGAATACATTTGATTATCCAATACTTTAGGTTCAGTATTGGGTAGAGGTAATGGTCTCCTTGTGATGCTGGGCAGGTATTAAATATCAATTCTTGCTCAGTTTTACAATGTTAGAGAAGTTATGTAGAAGATGCACATGTCTCTGGTTAGTATTTTATCCCACCCTTAGGTAAGAAATTTTAGCACAAAACTGCAGCAAAGAAGTGCATGCTTGTACCTGTTCTGTAAATAGCAATACAAAAGCAAGGGTGTCATTCAGAGATTCTTTAACATTTTATAAATTCACTTGAAAGGGAAATAAACCAAGAAAGTTACTCAAGCACAATAAGCCCTGCCCCTCTTCATTACCAAATATTCCAAATACTAATGCATTCTAAGGGAAGTGCCTTGATGCACCTCTTGGAGTTCAATAACAAAAATGCTTTTCAGTTTTACAGTTTCTTAAGCTTCAAAGCTAAGCGGCATGAAAAACAAGTGCGCTTATGAACTAATGAAATATAGAATAGGGTGGGCAGTTAAGAAGAAGAGAGCCTTAAAAAGCACTTACAGAGAAGCCATATTCTGCTCCCATTTTTAATTCTGCGACCCATGTAAGCTTCAGCAAATGAGAAGTGCATGAGTCTGACACGGGCACAATTTGTCCTGCCATCTAAGCAGCAGATTGACTGTTCCCGAGAGCTCTTTTTCCTTTGCATAAATATTTATTAAGGAGGGAGCAAGGATTATTTCTGAAAAACTGTATCACAGCTATGAGTGTTTCAGCAGCCCTGTTTTGAACAGCACAGAGTACAACAAACAATGATGGAGTCCTGTTTTCTTCAGGATGTCCCTTTCCTCTGTATTTTTCTTACAATAAGTACTATTTCAATCCATGAAGAAATTTATATCAATAATTAGATGGGCATCCAGTAGGTCTGTAACACCCTTTTGAAAGACTGTTTCAGTGTGAGCTTTCATTTCCTTTAAGTTTAGTCAAAAAAATAGATCTTTTCTAAAATCTGCCTAATTGTTGCCATTCAGCATTTTTCAAAACATGGTGTGCAGTAAGGAGTGCTTCCTGATCTTTATTATGCCACTGTCAATGCCATGAAAAGTGTGGAACTATGCCAGTATGAACCAGATGCATTGGCTTTTAATTTTATCAAGTAAATAGGAACAGGTTGACCTTTCCTGTGCCATAGTTCTATTAATATCTTCTTTATTTATCTAAGCTTTCTCTGTAGCATTTAATTGCAATTGCACTGTGTTTTTACAGGCCACAGTACTTTCCTTCATAATTTATAGTGTTGCTGAACAATTAAATGAACTCCAGAGATTCTCTATATTTCATTGGGAATACATTCCATTTTTTAGTGAAGAGATACTGGAATGCACTGTACATATCTCACAAAGAAGTTATTGTTAAGAAACATTTTGCCAGAAAATGTGGTTACTTTATAATGTTTTAAGTGTTTATGAGTGCAATTTATTTTGCTGTAAGTAAGACCTGTTCCAAAACATTATAGGTATGTTAAAAAATAAAAAATAACATGTGCCCTGACCAATGGATTACTTTTTTCCATGGTAATGCTAATGCATATATATTTTTTTCCATGGTAACCAGACCATTTTAAATTTCACATACAGGCCTTTCTTCTCTTTGTTTCTGAATGTTTGAGAATATAATGAACCAGTAGGTTCACAGATGCTGAAGTTTTATAATGAAGATCTTCTAAAAATGATTCCTGCAGTTTAGAACTGTCACAACCTGAAACTTCTCAAAAAATAAAAATGTCTGGAAGCAATTAGTCTGAAACCATTCACTGGTCCCAGATTCAAATGAGAAATCCTGAATGCAGTGGAAAGTCAAGATTCATATGTGTATTTTATCTCTGCTTATAATGGCACCACTCTTGTGCATGTATAATAGGTGATGAGCAGGCAGGGAGCTGGTGTTGTAACACTTTCCATTTAAGTAGTGTGTGGTAGTTTTCATTCCATGTGAAGCAGATTGTCTGAAATGTCCTTTAGATGGTTATGACCAAAACATTGGTGAGTTCTTCCAATTATATAAGTTTTAAAAGATAGTAAAATACAAAATACATCCAATTGCCTTTCATGTAACCTGTATATCTTTGGAAAAATTGGGATTTCACCCTGTCATACAGAAATATTGAGAAGCTTTATTTTTGGGCACATGAAACAAATAAGTCCATATACTTTAAACAGGATTTTTGTGTGTATCTTGTAATGAGAGCATAATCATAAATTTGCTAGCCTTTTTTTTGTTGAACTATCAGTACAATAAATGGCTTTTGTGAACAGAGACCAAGAATCCCCTCAGCTCCGTTTTCTAAAAATAAGCCTTGTCTGTTAAGTGTACTCATTTAAATTTCATTGCAATTCCTACATTTTGTTTTGAAACTGTTATCATGATCTGACCATACCTGGAACGCAGCTAAAATTTCCAGTTCTGTTGAAATAAAGTCACTCCACTTACACATAGCATGTAGCTATGCTGAATTCACAGGTAGACATAATTGGATTTATTCCTCTAAGAGTTTCTGTAATTAATCAATAAATGAACTGTCTTTTGAAACCTTCTAAACATATTAGAGGTTGAGCAACTGGAGTACATTTTAAAAAAGAAAAGAAAGAAAAAACAGGAAGACAGTGATTTCAGCCATTTACTGTTGGGGTTTAAAAGCCTACAAATACCCGGAGGTGTGGGTGATTTTTCTGCTGAAGATAATGGGCCTGGGATTCAGGAAAATATGTGTGTACAACCTCTTTATTTTGTAAAGAGTGTATTCCTCTGTTCTACCCTAAAGGTGACAGACAATAATAGCAGTGATACTATGTTTTTTCAAATATTTACTCATCACATAGGTTCAGAAAACACTTTGTAAAATAGTGAAACTTTCTAACTCCTACAATCTTTCTACTCCACATGCACATATCTTCTTCTATTTGATGAAGCTCATCCCATCGCTCAGTAGTTTATTTATTTTTTTTCTGCCCATCCTTCATTGATTGTATGCTCTATTTTCTGTTACTTTGTTTTCCTTTTTTTCTTTTTTTTTTTTTCCTCAACACTCTTGCTAAATCTTTGCCACTCAGTTCTTTCAGTTTTTCATTTCCAAATCACAGCTGTCTAGGTCACCCTGCAACAGGCATTAGCATCCTTCAACCTCCTTTAATTATTGTGCTGAAAGCAGGCTAGAAATCTATGGACCAAATTGAGCAGTGTTTCAAATTAGGAAGTGAGAACTGAATCTGTGGATTTAGATCAAGGCAATACACCTGCATCATATCTCTTCTATAGCGGTGTGAGAAATTACTGGCTCAAATTAGTGATGAATTAATGTAGCTCACAGCTTTGTTCTTGCTTGGGATTATATAATGCAGCCCAGAGAGAAAGGCAGTTATATTCCTCCCTCCACTGCCAGCTCCTTCCCAGTTGCACATTACAGAAATGAGAATACTTTTTGATTTTTACCACTGTAAACAAGATCTAGGTTGAATTTGTAATTCCCACATCTTCTCAAACTCCCCTTCAGTATTTCATTTTTTTTCCCCTCTAAATTTAGAAGGGAATTTTTATTCTAGCAGTATTTAAAATGTTCATATGGGAGTTAGAATGGATAACAAGTTTAGGGAGTACATATATAAAATTCTCCTTAAGTGATTCCATAGGACGAAAGAGAGTAACTGCATCAAAAGGCACTTCTAACAGAATCTAAACTATTTCAGCTTCACAATTTCAGCTCTGCTTTAAATGTCAAGGATTTGCTCTTCTCTTGTAGAACAAGAGTATAAAAAGTGTGTGATCAAGATTTAGTTTTAATTTCAGTTATGATTTACAATTCCTGCAGCAAGGGAGGATAAATTATTCCTCTGTGCATGTTGCCTTTAATTTCTGGAAGTTGAGAGTTATTATATTACATCCTAGGGAAATAAAGCCATATTTTGAACCTGTTTTTATGAAAATCAGTAGGCAATTTACTTTTTAACTCCTCTGCACATAGCAAAACACAAAACAAAAAACTGGCAAAGGATTGGATCTTGAAATAAAAAAAGAGAGAAAAAATAAATTGCATTGGGTAAAAGGGAGATACATAATGCAAGCAGGAAAAGTTTTGAGAGAGATTCAGGCTTTGACAGCAATTTTGTACAAACAGTATGGAAGGCTCCAATATACAAAAGCTATTTTCCCTAACATTGCCAGATACGAAGTTCTTTAAAAATTATACTTTACAGTGGAAATTACTGAGATAAAGACATTATAGAACTTCTAAGGAAATGATTAAAAACATACGCTGCACTTTTTTTTTGTTTGGTTTTTTTGTTTTATGTTTTTGGGTTTTTTTGTTAACAGAACAATAGTTTTATCTTCAAAATCAACTAGAAGGCTAAATTATTATGGTATTTGGCAAGTCTAAAATGTTTTCTGATACTGGTTGTTCTCAATAACATTTCTCAAAAGACACTCAAGCATTCTAATGCCTAAAAGTAAGTTCTTAATTATGCAAGCATCTTAAATATGCACAAAACAGTGCTACATCCAAGAGGCAGTCCTCTTCTCACCCTAGCCCTTCTTTTCCACCTCCATGCCCCTGCCTCTATTGGGCTGGCAGTAGTATTTGGTCAAACATGGACCAAATTGCTAATTAATCTGGAAATTAAATGTTTGAACCCGAGTCCATTCTCTGAGTCAGTTCACTGTATCTCCACCAAAGTGCCTGAGGATCTACAGCCCAAGGCAGGAGCACCACTCATTTCAGAAGCTGCAGTGCCAGAAGGGAAGGTGCTTGTAGGGTCTGAAACACACTGGGTGTCAGAGAATCCTGGGAAATAGTTATAAAGAGGAACATCCCAGTAAGTCGGCACTGAATGAATACCAACCACAAGGGTGGTATGTCAGGTCCTCAGTTTGAACAAGTGTTACCTGTCCATCCTAAGATGATTAGTGTGAAACTATTTGAGTTCCTCTGCATTAAGTTCCACAGCTCTGTAAGAGTTTATGAGCTTTTGCCAAAGAGTGGAGCCAAGCTGGCTGTCAAGTTCCTGCAGCACTCCTCAGTGTGGTAAGAGGCCCCTAACCACAGCACCTGAGTTATCTCCCACATGCATCCAAGGGGATCTGCTCGAACCATAATTTACTTGGTTCGGCTTACAGGTTGTCCTGCACATGCTGGAGCAGGCTGGAGATGTCTTTGGTCCTTTGTATCCTGCCTGGCTGGGTCAGTGTGCACTCAGTGAGGCTAATGTATCAACAACGGCACAGAACTGCGCTTGCATGAATAATCCTGCCAGAACTGTGCTGGCCTCCCCCAGTGTCTCTGCATCTGCGGCACAATGAATCTGTCAACTAAATAAACTGTCTGTGGATAACCAGGCGCTGGCAGTGCACAGTAGAAAACGAACATATTTAGAACACTGTACTGTGATAGTGTAAGGACAATTGGTGATTAACAGGTAGGTCTTTGTGTCACTGAAATTTCAAGTACACTTCATTAACAGTGAAAGCAATCATAGCTGAAAGGGGTGGAGAAACTGTTTCCCTAAGCTTAAGTTGTAGTGGAAGTTAGCTAATCAACTGTGTAACAGCGTAGGAAAATTCAGGCTAAAGTAGTGTTTATCACAGGCTTGGTTTAGTAACAGGTGTAGCTGCAATGTCATCTGCAAGTGACAAAATCATGTCTACATTTCTGAGGAGGAGACCTGTACCATAAATCTTGCGAAACCTGGTAGTAAAGTAGCTTAGTACACTGGATACCTCCAGTGTTTCCTCCCGTGGATGTCAGTGAATAGACTGTGCAAACTGTATTTTAGGGGGGACAAAAAGCTTGTCAGAAATATGAAATCACCAACCATTTTTGGCTCGGGCTGGACAATATTGGATTTCTAGAGCAGAATAGTTATTTGCAAAGTGCTGAGTGGGGAGGAGCTAACCAAACAGGGCTGGTCCCAAGAGTGCCTGCAGGTGGCTTTGCAGCTAGAATTAAAAAAATACTCTGATGACAAACACACATGAGGGGCTATTTAGGTATGAACAGAAAATTACCTGCTGTGTTTCAAAGAATAATGAGCTGAATAAGGCAGGGGGTAAATGGTGTTGTCTGTTATCTGGATGACATGCTAATAACTGGGAACGTTTCAGATGAATATTTACAAAACCTAGAGGAGTCCTGAAAGAAATTGCAAAGATGTGATTGTAAAGCTAATGAAGTTTAGTGTGCTAATTTTTGTTGAATTTTTCCGCCTCCCATATACCCAAGCCAGGTAGCACATAGACAGAAAATTAAGTCTACATATCTTCCAAAAATTAAAATCCAGTACACATAGAATATAAACAGGCCCTTTAAGATTTCTCCAGGGTTGAGCTTTAGGGCCATGACATGAGCTAGATTTTGTATGCTCAAAGGGGGATAGTGGGAAAAGTCTGTTAGACTGACAAAGTTTTGTACACTCTAGAATACGTCATGGGATTTTACTTTTTAAATTGTGGTTTGTTAACTTTTGTTTCTTAAGAGTGAGGGTTGCTTCAGATGTTAGATGTCCAAGGTACACTTTAGAATATTCTGCTGCTTAGATAGGACTGTGGAATAGTCATTCCAAATGTAACGACTTTGTTTGGTGTGGTACCTGTTCTTAAGAATAAAAGTGAAATGGCTTTGGACAGAATAAAATGGGGTTTTGTGGAAGCAAAAAAGAAATGTAATGGTTCAATTTACATTATAATGACACATTATCCACGAAAACAGTATGCAGTTCCTCTCTTCCAGGAACTGAGCCACAGCTTCAGACACATATAAATCTGGGGTTCAAAACATACTAGATTCCTTTCCACAATACTAGCAAAAGGTGGGAGAAATTACTAAGAAAAGTATTCAGACTTGAGATTATTAAACTCCACACAGAAACAGGTTTTTTGAGCTCACAACAAAATCACAAAGAGTTGGTAAAAATACTTCAAAGATGCACATTCCCCATCTGGTGACAGTGAAGAGCCTGGATCTTACCAGATCATTTTAAAGACTGTCAGAGAGATATGCTAATCTGGAGTTTCTGTCCCAGCTTCCATTTTTTCAAGGAAAGTGTTCATTGACAAAGAAATGCTTCACTTACTAAATGACCTCTTTATTGCAGTTATAAATACTGCCCTATAAATAGGAGAAGCCCCTGTACCAGTTAAGAAAATTACTTTTGCATGCTCTGACTAACTTCATCACATAACAAAAGGGAAACTTCATTCTTTCTAATTCAGAAGATCGAATTAACCATGGAAAATGCTATCTGAGGAGTAAATGTAATAATACCAATATATCTACAGAAAGTATGCAAAATAGGCTTAAGCAGGAAATAAAAATGAAGGAAGAAGTTAATTTAGAGAGCAGACATAGACATAGAAATCAATACATGGAAAAGGCAAGGAGCAGGTCTGGCCAGCAATCAGAAGATGACACAGTATTAACAAAACAGTATCATGTCACCTGTGACAGAAACCAAATGGCTGAATACTGATTCCTCAAGGAAACACTATGCAAAAGTGGCCAGGCAATGGAGACATGATCTCTCAGTGACCAGAACTTGAGGTCTGTGATAACAGCCTTTGTTATTTACACCTGAAAAATGTTTGGAGAGGTGTTTATTCTTATAAATGTCATGTCATAGAAATATCTATGATTTTATTCTGGATGAATTTCAGACATTATCCTAGCAAAATGCAGTAAAGGTCCAGCATTGAATGATTTACCAAAGCAATTTGGGCAGACGCATAAATAAGGTTAGAGGAAAAGTAGCTGGAGAAACCCACAAGGTGGCAGCCCATATTTCTTGTTAGCACCAAGGTTTGCCTTGCCACCTCCAGCTCAAAAGACTTATTCAAAGTTGTTGTTCTACTTTCCATTTCCTAAAAACACGAATCAGCCAAGGTCACTCGAAAGTGGTCAGTGCACCATGTAAATTCACAGCCTTGATTCCACAGCAACACAAAGCAGGGTGGGAGGAATGGAGAAAAGGTTTAGGAAATGTGTGGGTAGACTTCAGTGGTATATTAGGGAAATGGAGAAGATAAAGATGAAAAAAGGCCAGCTGTACAAGATAGTGTCTTAGTTATATGGCATAAATCTGGAAGTAAATTGAAATGATCAGTTTTCGTTGACTGGAGAAAAAGAAGATAATAAGAGAAAGAACACAAAAATCTGAATAAAAAGGAGCAGAAATAATTCCTCTAGGTGAAATCCTAATAAACTGAGAACCTTAAGTTGTATTTGCTTGCCTTGACCATACAGCTCTAATCACAGAAAGCTTTCAGACTTTCATGAGACCAGCAATATATTTTGATTGGTTTTGTACTGAAGTTATTTACAAAATTTGCAAGGAATACTGTTCAGTAGATTTTCTTTTTTAATAATGTGATATGGTTCTTAGTTCCATGGATTTGCCTATTTCCTTTCCTCAGAATTGGGCATTTTAAGTCCATATGTGATTGAGAGGGTTTCAGCTTCAGCTATGATTTAAGCTTCTGCAGTAACACAGGTTATGTTGTTCTTCACTGTTGTTTTCCACTTTCTTGGCAGTGTTTTGCAGATGAAAAATAATGTGCTGTTCATTATATGCCTTTAGCAAGGAGTGCTGGATTTTTGATTTTATATCCCAGCACACAGCAAAAACATAACACAAAGCTAGAAGGAATACACAGTGCCTCATGCTGCAGTTCTGATGGTAGAGTCACAAAACTATTTTATTCCAAATTAAAAAAAAAAAGGTCAAAAGTTTCTTTAAATTGTTCTTGACACAGATCTTATTCAAGGCCTTTAAGGATAAAAGTCAGCTGTGGGGAGCTAAAGCCATGAAAAGCAGCTGTAACCTCACCTTCCTTTGTTGAACCTATTTTGTCCAGCATAAAAAAAAATAATTTGCAACAGAGATTATGGAAAGATCCAGAACCCTCCACTCACATCTTCATGTCTTTTAAACTAAGGGTGTTAGAACAATCCATTCTCTCAGCGTAAAAAATTGCATCCCTCCTTACAAAAAAAAAGCGTCAGACTGGAGCAGGTAAGTGTTACATTACACATCCTTGCATTCACCTCAGTGAACCTCAGCTGTTGTCTACAAGAACAACAATTTTCAGAAAGAAGTGTCTGCCTGTAATTCAACAGCAATTGTTCTTTTTCCCCATAGAAATAGTTCCTGGTTCAAGCAGACAGGCTAACATATACATTCCTTTCACAGAGAAAACATGCTCTCAGTGGTGCTCAGGTAGGCAGGCAGGCAACCAGGCATAAAACTGAAAACTCTCAGGCAGAGCGCAGGCAAGGCAGCCTTGAGTTACTGGTGAAAAAGAAGTTAAAGAGATTGAGGGCCACAGGTCAGATCTCAGATCAGCTCCTACTATTTTTATTTTTTTTTAATATTCTCAAAATGTTTCCAGCAAAAGGAGGAAGATAATTGAGTCATCCCAGTACCAACAGCATTCCTCATATCCAGAGAAAGGAGTCACAGAATCACTGTATAGCAGTGTGCAGCCTGTGACCCCTGCCCCTCAAACGTGTGTGCACACAGGTGGACTGCACAGGCACAGGCTGCAGTGGCACTGACTATCGACCTGGATCTTGCTGAATTGAGCTGCCTCACAAAGGCAGCTGAACGACCCTTCTTCTTCTGAAGATTCATTAAAAAGGAAAAGATTCATTTCAATCTTCTGAAGATTCATTGGAAAGGAAATAGGGTATTTTTCTTTCAATAGGGAGCAGGCAGGGGATGATGGTAGCACCTGGATGGAGGGGAGTAGAATGGCCAAGATGAAAGTAAGGGCATATTTGGGGACCACCAGTGCAGTGCCAGCCTGGGGTCTGCTCAGCCTTGAGCAGTAAGCAGTTTGATACCTCCTGAGTCTTACAAATCCCTGACTGGAAATGACTTTTAAGGGGAGAGGGAAGAGGGTGAACCATTGATTTTGGCACCCTCCATGTCCCAAGGTAGTAGAGAGGCTGAATTTTTTCATAATTCCATTTTCCTCAAGAAACCAAGTCTGTTGCAAGAAATTATGGAAGCACCTGCACAGACAGTTTGGGCAGCCTTTCACATATCTAAGGTTTAGAGAGAAAAAAAAAAGAAATGCCTACTCATGGGCAGAAAAACCAAGTATGAGAAAAAAAGAAAAGAGGTCTGCCAAATGAGCTTGTTCATCAACAAATTACACATTTGACTAAATGCCGTGAGAGACCCGTTCTCCTCAGAATGATGCTTTCGTGTCCATGTTTTTCTTTCAAATATATGTTTTCATATCAAGTTAGTTCAGTATATCAGTCAAAAGAAAATATTTATTTCTGGCAGACCTACAAACATATTTTGAGATTTGAAAATCTAGTTGAAATCTCTGTGATTCATATTACATATATATTACATTACCCCTCTCTCTCTTTTGCTTCTCTCTTGAATAATTCTTATCACAGACTTTGTGTGTCCCTCTGGTTTTCTGAGACAGGAAGAAAATAAATATATCTCTTCTTTTCTTCCCAAGCCCCGAGATGAAACTACTTGTCCCTGTTTATTTGCTTGCTTTTGTACATATTTATGTGATAAGGGGTAAATGTGTGTCTCGTGCATGTGTAAACAAATTATTGAGAGAAAATAAGCTAAGTATTATCTTTTGTTCTGAAAGCTTTTAGAGTAATGTAGATATTCTTATCTTGTGCAGAAGAAGGCATGATAATGTCCATTATCCTCTGCAAGTTTTGTTGCCTGCACGCATCAGCCTGTTCTGTTGTTTCAGAGGACCATGAATGTTATCAAAGACAGCAGTTAGCACAGTGCATGCATTTTCTCAGAAGGCATGTTTTGAAATTTAAAAATTTAGTCAAACATCCCAGTGATAATTAATGGGAAGCCAGAACAGAGAACTGAGAAACAAGGCAGCACTTTAATAGATCAGAGGGCCAAAAAAACAGCTATAGCCCATGCAAACCTGAGGCCAAACCAGAAAGTGTCAGCTCATAGTCAGGGTTGGAGACCATTTCTGCTGGTTCATTTGTGATTGTCTGATCAGTAGGTGAGAGTTTATAGCACCTGTTCTATTTAGCAAGAGCTAATTTAGAGCTGAGCCTGTAATGGCCTTTTGTTGTGATGAGTGGTTATCATCAAATAAGGTGTTGAAAACATTATTGCTATCCCGTTAAGGCAGCTTTCTGAGCCTCTGAAAATGGCCCTGGCTGTTCTCCTGTCTTCCAAGACTAATTTTTATCTGCATTGAATTGGACAGAAAAAAAGTCTGTTTCAGTTCTTTCAGACTTTGTCTTCTTTCAAAACCCAGAGATTGTAAGGCCACCCCATGTGAAGGTGTTGATCTCTGAGCTTTGTTCTCAGGGGCAGGGAAGCAACAAAGAGACAAGCTGTTCAGAAGTATTTGTCAAGCTGTTATTTAGCCAATAGTTTCGGTCATTCTGAATGAGTCTGAAAATAATCTAGACCACTCTTCTATAGCATATTTCTGATCTAGTTTTTATTCATCTTAACCCTTTACATAAATGCTCACAGTTATACCAGTTCAGGGCGAAACTGAATAGAGCACAGTGAGAAGTGTCAGCATGGAGTCAGTCTACTTGCCATCAGCTGCTGTAATGCAGAGCTGTGGTATTCCAGATGCAAATATATCACCTGCTTTAGGGCCCACAGTCACTTCAGTGGCAGCACTGAGTGCTGCCTCAGTGCTGCAGCAAGGTAAGAGTTCAGGTGGGACAATTCACCTGATGCTGGTAAGCGCAGTCCCTATTACACTGATTTCAGGGCTCACCACTCTGTTCCCCTGTGTTGGGTTTACATGGCAAGATTTTGATGGGTTGAAGGATAGCTTCAGGGGTGGCTTCTGTGGGAAGACACCAGAAGCTGCCTCAGTGTCAGGCACAGCCAGTTTCACCTAGCTCCAAAACAGACACTCTATTGCCAAAAGGTAAGCCCATCAGTGATGTTGGTGATGCCTCTGTGATAATTTTAGAAAGAGTAAAAAATTCTGTGCAGCATCTGTGAGGGACAGGATTGAGAAAAATGTGAGAGAAACAGCCCTGCAGGCACCCAGAACAGTGAAGAAGGAGGGGGAGGAGGTGCTCCAGGCACCAGAGCAGAGATTCCTCTGCAGCCCGTGATGAAGACCGTGATGAAGCAGCTGTGCCCCTGCAGCCCATGGAGGCCCACAGGGGAGCAGAGATTCACCTGCAGCCTGTGGAGAGCTCCAAGCCTGAGCAGATAGAGATGCTCTGAAGGAAGTTGCAGCTCATGTAGAGCCCATGGAGAAGCAGCCTCCTGGCAGCAGCCATGACTTATGGGAGACCCACACTGGAGCAGTCTGTTCCTGGGGGATGTTACCTCATGTGGAAAGAACCCACACTGGGACAGCTCTTGAAGAACTGCAGCCTGTGGGAGGGACCCCATGCTGGAGCAGGGAAAACGTGTGAGGAGGTAGGAGTGGCAGAGACAAAGCATTATGAATTGGCCACAACCATCCCCAATCCTCCTGCACCCCTCTGGGTGAGGGAAGTGAAAAAGTCACGAGTCTGTCTGCCCTATCTTGGCCTATCAGCTTATTCATCATCATTTCATCTGTTGAGGAAAGGGAGCAGACTTCTTTTTGCAAACACTTGCAACATCCAGTAGTGCAGAGATTCTTTAGAGAAAATACACTAAAGCCTTATTTTACACAATGTAAATAAATTGTTATAAAAAAAATATTAAGCTAAAGCAAAGCTGAAAAAGGCTTAAAATTAAATGAAAAGATAAAGTCAAAGGGAATTCAGTAATTCATTTTAAAATGCCACTCATTACTTGAGAACTATTTCACATCATCTGCTTTATTTTAGAATCTCACTAGGAAAGTTAGCCTGGAACAATCAAAAAACAGGGTAAAAATTCACAGATACTATTAGCCCAATCTGTGTTTCAGCGATCTCTGACTGCTAAACTGATCGTAATAATGTGGGAGGGGGAAACTGATAATGATGGTGAGTAAAAAGGGAAAGTAAAATAGTGATGTTAAGGGAGCACATTACCTGCCTTGGATTGGTTAGGGTTAGATTTGCTAGAAAAAAAGTCACTTTCATGCACTTTTAAAGAGTTAATGCTACAAATTAATATTTGTACAATGTCTCCAGCAGGCATAAGTAGGTGTTCCATGTTCAGTTTATCAATACAAAACAGTCTTTCTCTAGGGATATTAGGTACTTCATACCTCACAAAAACTCAAAAGTATAAGAGAGGTCAAAGAAAGGGAGGAGAAACGGAAGTGCAAAGGACTATATTTAGAATACTTATCTCATGGTTCTTCAGCCCAAGGAGAGTGCTGAGAGTCTACCTGCTGTTAAGAGATACTGCTTCATTATGTAATCACAGAATTGAAGAAAAAATGCTGTTGGAGGTCATCTGGTCCAGTCTGCTCAAAACAGGGCTAACTTTGAAGTCAGGTCACAATGTTCATACCCTTTCCAGACAAATTCCAAACGTATCCAAAGACAGAGGCTCCACGGCCCAGAGATCATGGTGGCCCTGTGCCAGTTTCCCAACATATTCCTTGCAACAGGAAGTCCAAAATCAAACACAGTACACCAGAGGAGATTTCAAAATTGCCCAATATTGGTTCACAGTAATGTTACTCATCCTGATGGCTAAACTCCTGGTGACAAACATATGTGTTTAAGAAGAACATACTGCTGACTCATGTCCAGTTTGCCCTGCCAGATATGCAGGCTTTTCTCTGCAAAGGCCCTTTTGCCTGTAAAGAACACAACAAAAAAGACACAGTAGTCTTTTCCTTGTCCTTTGACACTCAGTTACATACTCGTAATCAGCAGTGTCATCTCATTTCCTTAATGCTCCTTCTTCTGCCAAAGTTCTGATAGAGCAATATAGAGGGAGTTTGGTACCACATTGCCATTGCCTGTTATAATGTCCCATTCGAGTGCTGTTGGGTGGGTTGTTTTCAGTACCTTCCCTGCCACAGTGGACAGCGTGAATATGTCCTAAAGAAGTATGTCCCATTTCACATGGTAATCGCATGGTAGCCCCCCTGTAGAGGCTTGAATAGCACTCTGTCCTCTCATACTTCATATGACTTTTTTGGTGAAAATGCTGCCTGCATTTCCTAGACTGAAGATGCATTAACAATGTGTCTCTATCCAAGGGATACATGAACGAATCCAATCTGCAGTCTCACCTTCTGCAGAGTTCTGCTTTGCAGACCCTGCTGGACCCAGAAGTCATGATGTCATTCCTTACACCAAAATGGGTGGCACATCTATATTCCTACTGGATATGACAAGAAGCCATTAACGTGCTCCTGAAGTCTCATTTGGTGTCTTTCAGCTCACATCATAGTTTTTCATATTTCAGGGACTGGTTCTGGGTCTCCTTTTCATCAAATGAGTAGCAGTTACAGAGATTAGCATCTCAGATCATGAAAGAATTCCATTGCATTATATTTGCAGCCTAGAATAATTGTTCTAAAAGCCTAAGAAGTGATATTCGTTTTTACTATGGCATTGTTTGCTGGAAGAAATCATTTGAGGTGAGCACTGATGAGCACACAGGCTGCTCTTGTAAGTGAAGTGGTTCTTTATGCTTTATTCTATTTTAAATTAATTTTAGCAAGTAGAGGAATGAAGAGAAAGTACTTCAATGTCTGGACAACACGTTACTGACATATAATTTTCTGTTGACTTTGCTAACATCTACTAACATCAACTTGCAGAAACATTACTATTTTTTCTGCTTCAGTAAACATTCAGCCCTGGATTTAGTTGTTTTGTGTGGATCGTAGTTATTTGCTCAGGCTAATGGAGATTAGAGACCTGTGAAATGCTTAGTAAGATACCTCACAGTAGAGAGTTTCCAGTCTGGTATGTTAAATAGGTTTGAGCTGTTTCTCTATATTATTTAGCACACACTAATATAAAACAGGAGCATGAACTGATTTACAGATTATCCTTTAGAGCAATATCGTAAAAATGTGTAGGCATATAAAATAAAAAGGAAAGGGAGAAGAAACTATGTATCTTAATAAACCAAGCACATGAAATATTGAAGTCCATATTCTATTGCTTAAAACAGAGGATTAATAAAGATTGCAATAAAAAAGAAGTAGAATATCTTTAGACTAGAAATGACCTGTCAACCTCAACTGTAAACCAAAAACAAAGTCAAAAGTATCATTTCAAACACCAAAAAACAAAGATGTTATTTATTATACTCCCTAAAAGTCTGGCCAAATGTGATTAATACAGACACCCTTCCACATGAGCAAGTACACATGTACTGATAGGTAAGTACAGTCAAATAATGAGAAAAAAAGAGCAAGTAAAGTGTTCTGTACATTGTTGCAGTGGGGATTTTTGCAACACGTGTTCGCGCCAGCCGCGTGGGTGGGATCTGCCGAGGAACTGCGGCAATCACGGGACCTGAGGGTCCTTCCTGGGCAGGGGAACACAAACCAACCAATGGGGAATGAGGCTGAGCAGGGGCAGGGAAACCCCATAGGCCCTGCCTCTACCCCAGGGCCCCTCTCCCAGGACCACATGGCAGGGGGGAGGAACCCCAACAGTGCATCTAAAGAGAAAAGACAGCTTTTATTTGTCTGATTATTTACTGATCTATTGAGAAGAAATGCTTTTGATTTTGACTTCTGGAAAGGGAATATGAGGAACTTCTAAAGAACACCATCATTGGACTCTGAGCCTCTTCATTGCTTCTGAGAACATAAATGTATGGGCTGAAATTCATCTCTTCTGCTTTTTAGCTCTCCATAGTTAAAGTACTTAAGTTTATCTAGGCTTTCAGATGATGATGAGAAAGAAGTTACCCTGAAGTCTTTGGAAATGGGTCAACTGTGCACTAAGAACTGAGAGCTCTCTGATTCAGATTCCTCAGCTTTCCACAGGAAGGTGAGATGAATCCAGGAGAAGGACTATGCAACCATATATTGTGTGTCCCACCATTCTTACTACAGAAGGATATTCCTATCACAAAACAACATTCTC
Organism: Corvus brachyrhynchos; assembly: GCF_000691975.1. Taxonomy (NCBI): domain Eukaryota; kingdom Metazoa; phylum Chordata; class Aves; order Passeriformes; family Corvidae; genus Corvus; species Corvus brachyrhynchos. The sequence continues at coordinate 2,364,890 of NW_008240033.1, read as the reverse complement.
AAAACTTGGACAAGCAACAGTATATAATTTAACTTCTATTTCAGTTTCATCTCCTGCCTCTATAAATTCTCCTAAGGTTTTTGGAGCACAGACACTGCCTTCATCTCTGTCTGTAAATACACATTAATAGCATTGCACTGATAAGAAATCCTCATAATCAACAGGGAGCTTTTTTGCTACAGTACTGAAAGACTACCAGTGACAGAGGCTGGCTTTCAGACTTAAGTTCACTACTCCTTTTTTTCTGTGGTACTGCCCATTGATTCCAGTGGGGATTCATTGGAGTGCATGAGGTTAGAATTTAGTCTATGATGTTCACAAAGTGATAGTTCACAGCAAAACTTTTTGTTTCACTACCTCAAAATATGCCTTCATTAAAGACCTCTAATTTGGTTCCCTGTCAAAATGATTACAAAACTCTACTTAATAAATGACATGTTTTTATATTAGAAGTCAAAGGAAACTATGTCTCCAGAGCTTAAAGAGCACTCATTACACAAACTTGTAATTGTTGGTCATCACGGAATTCTTCTCCCAGTAAAGTTCAACTCTAAAGTAGTTTCTTGTAATGCTTACAAACCATTTTTTACATTTAAATCCTGAAAACTCATGGGCAGATTGTTTTTGAAGAAAACAGGTTGTTATCAGCAGTTTTAGCCCTAATCCACCTCCTGTCAATTTGAAAGAGTATTATGGGGTCTAATCCTGCTCCTACTAATTCAATGAATAAGCTCAGACAGTACATGCAAGGACGAACACATTGCCTTTATATTAACTTCAGCTGTATCCCTCTCTTTCTTCTTAAGGTCCTCTTTTCCTCCTCAAGTGCTACAGATAAGATCTGGAATGGGGGTTTAAGGCATTATTTATAAAAAATGGACAAAAAAAATTGTGTTAGGCTTCCGTGACTGCTACCCTGAGACCTTGACAGTCTCGGGTGCCAAAAATAGCATCCATGACTCTGTAACAATAGGATTTTTACTCCTACAAAGCAAAACCGCTTGTCTACAGAAGAAAGAGATAAATATTTTAATGAAGTCTCCTCTGCTAAGTGTTCTTTTTTTTATGGTGCCACCCGGCCTTTGGCAAGAGCTACGCTGTAGCCCTAATGCACTTCTTGCATAACAGCTCAGCTTAGTAGAAAGGGCTAGATATAATGCAGTACACAGCCTCCACAAATTCATCCCTTTTATGGGAATAGAATAAAATAAGTATCAATGTAATTACATCTGACATGTCCAAAAGATTTTTGGAAGAACAACAGCATTTATTACACTTGTTGGTTTACGTCACATTCTGATTTATTTTTCAAGTAATATGTTATTTAGGTTTATAAACTACTTAAGGTGGAGGGTTTTTTTAAAGGATTAAGTAAATCTGCTCAATCCCTTATCTACAAGCTAAAATGCATCAATAACTTGGACTGTCACAAAGTTTTGATTGTCTTTAGTGTTTCTCCAGCACTATTTAAGGCTTACTCTTCTTATTGCAGCAAACACTTGTAATAACAGGAATTTGGCACCACTATGTCATAACTACACTTTGACAAACCCTGTATTTCAGGAAATCTATCCCCACTGTCTGCTTTTGTTGCATTGCTCATTTTTACTAGTTGCATAATTATTATGTCAGAAGGATAGAATGGATGCAGATGAGCTGAGTCACTGTCTTAGAGTCACCGGCAACCACATCCTGGTAAAATCTGGTCCATATTGTCCACTGAGGGTCACAGACTACCCTTTACTCAGAGCAGAAGCAGTGGCCCTCTCCCTGTGGGATACCAGCAGCACTGAGTAGAAATATGCTGGAGCTACAGCCACTGGGTTGCATGTCTCTTCTGCCCACCCTGTGAGCTGGTGGATGAAATCCAGTCCTGGTCTGGGGTCTATGCCAGACAGCATTGAGCTAAAGCTGGTAAATCTCTTGAAAAGGTGACCAACACATCCACATGGTTCCCTCACCTAACCTTCACAGCACTTAATCACTGGGCAGGAGGACCACATGCATGGCTGTGTTATTATACACATGTATAATCCCTGAGGAACAGGAACCCTGTCCCTGGACACCTCTTTCTTCTTTTCCCTCAGACCCTCTGCTCTTCTCTGTGAGGTTATTCTCATGGTACACATATGGTGACACACATATTTTTATGAGCACAGGATCCCAAAGCCTTTAAGGCATGATCCTACAAACTAAAATTTGAGTTCCACTGACTGGACAGTAGTTCTTATGACTGGGAGGATCAGAGGCTAGTAGACAGATGGAGCATTTTTAGGCTGCAGAAGGGAGGGGGTAAACAAAAGTGTCATAATATAAAATCAGAAGGAAAAATACTGTTCAGCTGTGTTCTGAATTATTGGCACAGATGGGAATTGCTGCATTACTCCCTAAGAAGCTTCTATTAATTTGGTCTTTTATTTTCTTTCCTGTGAGAGTTGACCTCCTGTAGACTTTTTCTCCACTCCTTCCCACTCTTTCTGAAGAGGAACAGACCAGTGATATACCTGCATGCCTATTTATTAAAGACTTAATGTTGATAATAGGACATAGAGATCTTCTAGCTCCTAAGGCAAATGCATTTGGTGGTTAATGCTGATGAGCACATTAAGGAAAGAAAGGCCTGGAGAGAGAGAGAGCTTGAATTGCTCTCTGACTTATGAGCCTGTAATAGCACAGTTTTGAGTAAAAAGAAAGGAAATGTCTCCTAATATCTATAACCGAAATTTGCCCTACTTTGAAAGCAATAAAATGTAGTTTAGTGGCTTTTTAGCTTTCTAACACCCAGAACTGATCTATCCTCTCCAGCACAAGTAACTCTGAGATTTCACATTCTAAAGTTTGCCAGTAGGGTGAAAGATGATTTAAATGCGCCAGAGAAAACCCAGAAAATATGACAGGAGTCACAATAAAAGGACCATATGATTAGCCAGTCTCAGATGCTTGAATACTTACACTCTTTTCATGAAAAGAATTATTAGTTTGTTTTTTGTAGTGCTAGAAGGAATCCTAAGTATGGAAATTAAAAGAACGAGAATAGTCTGTCCCATTGCTGTGCATCTTGGCAGTGGTTGTCGGAGTGGAGCAGATTCACATTCTTCCCCTAAGAAGAATGCTTGCAACTGAGGGTGAAAGACAGCATCAAGGAGAACCTCTGGTCTGGTGCCAGGTGGAGTTAAGCAGGGCACAAGAGACCAGTACAGCTGTGAGAGCAGAGCATATTCTGTAAAGGCATGGGAGGTCTCTTGCAGAAGATAAACATTAATATGAACCATGCTAATTACCTCATTAAGTAATGTGCCTTATTATCACAAGAAACAGAATTACTATCAGCATTGGTGGGGTCTCCTCTGCAATCAGATATAGACTGTAAGCAGACTGCAAGCATCAGACACTTTGAGCTGAAAGTGGATACTCAAAAAAGCCCTCTGGCATAGGTGAAACTGTAGTTGCAAGTAATGAGGTTAGAATACAGCCCTAATCAGTCACTGGAAACTATACTGCCCTTGAAAATAGTACTTTTGAAGACATTACTCTTGAAAAAAATTGAACATCTATGATTTTTACTATGTTGAATCTCTGAGCTGTAAGTTGGTTTAAGAGTCCTTGCAATCATGAGACACCAACTCCATCTCCCACAGGAGAACAAAAATCACTTCTGGAGATAAGTGTGTGCAACATGGCACAACATCCACAGCAGGGACATGAAGTCATACCTGTCACTCTTTTGCCTCTGTGCCATGTAACAGCTCAAGGCCAACAGGTCATTTCTCCACTCATTCCCTAGACACACAAATTCTGTACAGAGGTGAAAATCAGTGGGAACCCAGGGGACAGTTGTCAGGCAGTTCATGGAGAAGTAGTGCTTTGAAGTGTGTAATTGGTTTGCATCAGGAGTGCAGCATTAGCTCTCTTCTCCCAGGATTCCTGCTCAAGCCCCAAAGCTGTGCAGTTATAAAGTGGGCACAAACAAGAAAGTACCTATAATAAGAAAGTCAAGGAGAAAAGGAAGGAAAACAATGCTCAACACACTGAAAACAACAAACCTGACAGCAGAAAAGAAGACTTGTTATATAAAGGTCTCTAGAAAGTGATTTATACTGGGTGAGAAGCAAAACTAATTGAAAATGCATAAAAGGGAGAGGGTTTGGCATTCCTCATTAAACCATGTCTGTTGTTGTAAAGATAAAAGAAACACAGTTTGAACCAAAAGGTTGAGTAGAAATTTTAAGTCCAAGGACAAAATTTTCAGTGAATGGCACAGGCAAAATTAAGCATGAGAACTGCCAGATATTGGTTAGAGTTCCAAATGGATTTTGACATACAGAAAGATAAATACATCAAATATAGTTATACTTAAAGTGGAGGCAGGTAAAGACTCATAGATTATTCTTTGATGCCGCTGTGGATGTTGAGGTCAAGCTGGAGAGAGTGGCTCAGGAAATAATCTTTCAGCTAAGGTGAGAGCGCTGGTCAGGAGGAGCTTTACTTGCTTGTTATTGTTTACATGAAGGGGTCCAAAAATACAGCCTGCAGGGCCAAGATAAATGATCTGTAGTACATTGCTTTTATAGTGTTCTCAATTAACCATGCAATTCTAAAGGTTCGCAGTAGTTCAAAGCAAGCTAGTGTATAGTTCAAAATGTTCAGGAATCACTGATCTGGGGAATTCATTGCAGAGGGTGGATAAGCAGAAGGACCCCTTTTTGCAGCACAGGAATCTCTACTGAAAAAGCAACTTTTGTAGTGCTTTCAGGTCGATGTCTGGCACACCACAGCCTTTCTCTGAGCATGACACACAACCTTTGGAAGGGGAAAGAATTACAGTGGAGGCATAATACTAATGATTCAGAAAGTCTGGTGTCACAACCCTGAGCACTGCAGTATCTAATTACTAGGCATAACGGTTTGCACACAGGCTGTGCCAAATAATGATGAGAGAATTAGACACCTAAAAATGGAGTTTGCCCTCTGGGGAAGGTCAGTGTAAGCCAATTGGTGGGAAAAAAGCCAAAGTAGTGCTGTGAGACTGAATTCGTAGTCCGTTACAGAATTGGGATCCATGCTACACGGAGGGCTACATTCTGCAGAAAAATACACTGAGCCATCAGCTTAAGTGAAACAGGTTTGTCTTTCAAAACCTGAAGAAGGAGGAGGATAGAATAAGGCTTTCCTTCCAAAAGCTGGGGAAGAAGTGCAGGTGCTCCTTCTGAGTTCCAGCCTTGGTGTTCAGTGCAGTCAAACCATCTGTTGGATAGCTGGGATCAAAAAGTTTTCATACATGAGGGATTTGACCCTTCGTAAAAGCTGTAGCCTCTAAAGACCTTACTCACCCTTGATGGATAGTTTTCTTCATGATGAAATTCAAAAATGAAAATTAATTAGGAAAAAAATTACAAGACTTCTTGTAGCTATGGTTTGATTATTCACTTAAACCAGGCTTATAAGCATTTTATGAAATTCAGGCTGCACAGGAAGAGATTGAGAAAATCCCTTTCCAGCATTCCCTATTGCATGATTTCTCGGCAACACATGTAGGGAATATATATTTGCATCACTCTGGGAAAAGAAGTCTCATGCGACCTTCCAAAATCCTTCTGTTTACCATTGGCATCTGACAAATTTTCTACCAAGCTTCAGACTTTTTAATGAACACTGAAACTCTACAGAATTTGCATTTTAAAATGTAATGAAATTACATTTAGGCGTGGTCAAGAAGCTCCATTTCTGAGCAATCCATTAGAAAATTCAAGGTTTATCAGCAATCTCTAAAAAGTTACATTTTGAAAACAAAGTTTTTAAATGTTGTATACAAGAAAGAGGTAAACATTTCTTTAAAATAGAAGAAAAAAAACATGGAAAATTTATTTCTTTGCTACCTGTGAAAAGAATAGTAGTGGTCAGTATTATGAAGCTTTATGCCTGAAAGACTGAGAGGATTGGTAGTGAAATACAGAACCTCAGTCACGGGACATGAATTCAAATAAGAATAGGGTTAGTAGTGACAGAAAGTCATTACTGTGTCATTGCAGTGTGCTAATGTTCAGAGATTCATTGGTGGCTTGAGTCCAATTACTAGCACACAAGAGGTCACATTACAAAATGCACCATCAAAACTGGCAGAGGCAGACCCAGTTCTACTCTTTGTAACATGCTGCTACATTGCCATATCCAGAGATATCCATTCAAATTTGTGTCAAGACTCAGAGCCAGTGTGGTTAACCAGTCAAGCTCCACACTCCACAGATTGATGAAGAGAGGACATCTGAAACCATTGATTCAATAATTCAATTTGTAATTGTAGTTGTTGCAAATTTCCCTATTTAAATTACATAAACCACACAGCACCAAGCTTTTACAGCCTGCAGAGGCAGTGCCTGGTGGCTGGGAGGGTGAGGGTTAAGCTGTCCCTGGGCAGAGTAGCTCATACAGGCTCTTGGTTTCTTTGCAAGAAAACAATGCTCAGCTGAAGCTGATTACTCTGCCAGGCTACAGCATCACCTCCTTCTTTAAAGGTTTGGAGTGATTTAGCACTGATGGAAAGCCAAATTGTGCAGAGCCTTGAGTGAACTCAGAAGAGGCTTTTGTTTTGCTAGACTAGAAGTACATGAGTTGTTTTGATTCTCCTGGACTCACCTGAGCAAGTTCAGAAATCTCTGAGAATTGGAAAAGAGCAAAAAAGATTATTACACCAAGTGAAAAATTAGTAAATGGTCCATTGCAGCTGATATGTTTTCTTAAATATATTCTAAATTGAAAGGCATGAAAAATGTCATGAAAAGGAAGAACCTGGATTTCTGATACAAAATAACAGTAGATGTTCTCAGAAAAATTACTCTCCTGACTACTAGCTAGAAAGGGACACTAAGACGCTGGATTGTGATAAATCTTTTAATGCACAAAAGATTTACAATGGAATTATTATTACTTTACAGGGAAAGTTCTTAGTCTTACCTAAGTGTGTATATGTAATGTAGAAAGTCTAGTATATAATTATAATAATATAGATAACATATCATATATTGTGTGTGTGTATAAAAATATATGAGTACCTTTTACACTTGGTTGAACAGATTTCAAGTAGGCATTAGAGAAAACAATAAGTGAAGTATTCAATATTTGGCAGAGATCCCTAGAGACTTAGGCCTACTACACTAGTAGCTGTGTCACACTGACAAAAGCTATTTCATGTTTTTCAGCTCTGCCTGAAGGAATATAAAAATAATAGAGGTCCATTGGTGGTTGTGTTGGCAAGCAAAAAATTAGCTTGGCCTAATTGGCCAGTGCTGAATGTGACACAAAAGCCTATTTTCAAGGGAGGTGAGAATATGTGAAGCAAAACAAGTAATAAATAGAAAGTTGGGAGGATGATTATTTTTAAAGAGAAGGCAATAATTCTATTTAGTATTTCAAGAACATTTTAAAGATATTTATACTATCAGTATTTTAACATACTAAAGTTGTGTTGTCTAATGGAACTAAATATATGGAAGAAGAACCAGGATGTTTTTAAGTTGGAAGGTGTGCCAATGGGCAAAAGCAAACCTGCATTGTATTCTGGGAACTTTACAGAATCACCAAGGTTGGAAGAGACCTTCAAGATCATCTAGTCTGACCATCAGCCTGGCACCACTGTAACCACCCCTAAACCGTATCCCCAAATGCCACATCCAGACACTACCCAAACACTTCCACAGATGGTGACTCTACCACCTCCCTGGGCAACTTATTCCAATGTCCAACCACTCTTTCAGCAATTTTTTTTTTTAATATCTAATCTGAACCTCCCACAGTGCAATGTGAGGCCATTTCCTCTCACCCTTTCACTTGAGACATGGCAGAAGAGGCCAACCCCCATCTGGCTACCACTTCCTTTCAGGTAGTTGTAGAGAGAAATGAGGTCCCCTCTGAGCCTCCTCTCTCTAGACTAAGCAACCCCAGCTCCCTCAGCCCCTCCTCATAAGACTTGTGCTCCAGCCCCTTCACGAGCTTCTTTGTTCCATCTCTGACTTGCTCCAGCACCTCAATGTCATTCCTGAATTGAGAGGCTAAGAACTGGACACAGGACTTGAGGTGTAGCTTCACCAGTGCCAAGTACAGATAGACAATCCTTTCCCTGCTGGCCACACTGTTTCTGATACAAGCCAAGATGCCACTGGCCTTCTTGGCAACCTGGGCACAAGCTGGCTCGTTTTCAGCCAGCTGTAACCACCAGGTGCAAGTCCTTTCCTGCTGGGCGACTTTCCAGCCACTCTGCCCCCAGCCTGTAGCTCTGCATGGGATTGTTGTGACCCAAGGGCAGGACCCTGCACTTGGCATTGTTGAACCACACTCCTTGCATACATACTCCTTTGATCAAGTGCCCCAGTGCCCTGAAGTCCATTTCGATTGCTTCAGGACTCATTTCTTCAATCTCATCACTACGGACCTGACAACTAATAGAGGCTAATAGTCAGAGGGTTGTAACAGATCAGGGAGTTTCCAAGTAAAATCCCTTACCCAGGCCCCAAGGAGGCAGCAGACCTCCCTGTGGGATGGGTCCTGCTGATAAAGCAGGAGTTGCAAATTTGCTGGGAATCATCCCTAGATCTTGATCTGCCCTTTAGAGTGCTGAACAGCATGAAGGCCAGCAGTGGTGAAAACCTCTTGTCAGTCAGAGTTTTACTTGAACATGGGAGCAGCTGGATTTGATTCCCAGGTGAAATCAGCTCACAGATCTCGGTGCTGTGCCCAGTAGCTGTCATAAAAAGAGGCATGGCTGTCCTTGCAAACTTTCACAGTGCTTTTTAGTGTTAATGTGATTTATACTTGGAGCAGTTTTACCTGATGGCTAATATATACTCAAGAGAAATTTAGGAATGGATTGGCAGATAAATGCTTTATTTTGAATTTGCTGCTATTTAGCACAAGTATTGCAACTAAAAGGAAAAAGGTAGAAGAAATAAATGACATAAAATTTTCAGCAATATTTCTGGGATGAGCACTGGAATATACCTAATCACACAACTAATAGGAAAACTCTCTCTCCACTGAAACATCAAAACATACCCCTGGGCTTCAGAAAGTGTGTTTGAATCTGCACCAAAATTGTGCTTCACAGCTCAATCCTAATTTTAGTCACAATGCTGAAAAGCTTTACCAAATAGCACGTTCCTAGAATGACAGAGAATTGTGTGGGATTGTCGTCTTCCATGTGCTCATGAGGTGTCTGAGGGAACAGAGTGCCCACGAACCAAGGCCAGGTGGGGGAGATTAGATGGGTGGTATTTAGCAGTTGCCTTTGGAACCATTTCCCAGGAAGAATGTGTCAAACTCTTGCCCATCCTGCTGGGAATCGATGGAGCCTGGAACTGGGCTCTCTTTACAGCAACCCTTGGTGTAGTCAGTACATCTCACACTGCTCCTGTTTACCACCAGCACTGCGGTGTCTTTGTTCAGTCATTACTGGGCACCATGGCCAGACCCTCACTTGAAGGCATTGCTCATCTTTTACCTCTAACCTTTGATGTGAAGAATGGCTGGAGATGGTCCTGCTTTTGAAGGTGAGGCCTTTTATAGCCAGATGTTCATGTTGCTTCCGGTTAATGTCTCACACAGGAACTGATAGAAATTCTTTATACTCTATTTTATTTGCATCCATTTATTTAAAATACTGAGTCTTTGGGATTGGTGTGCATTCATCCTGGTTCATATTTGTTCATTTCTCCATGAGATATAAAACATTGTCTCTTAACATTATATTGCTTTTTAATCCAGTTCTCCCAAGAAAGAATTTTCTGAAAGAACAAAGTGGGAAGAAAAAAACACCACAAAAGGAAAAAGTCATATCCATAGGACAAACAAAGATTCATTCCTTTTAACCTAAATGCTGGTACAAATCTAGGGGTGAGTTTTCTTTGTCTGGCTGGCACAGGTGCTGGCTGAGCTATGCCATTTCACTGATTATTTTGTACAAATTATGTGATGACAGTCATCAAAACACCCGTGCTATGCCAGAAGCCCAACAGCTCCTTTTCCTCTGTCAGTGATAGATATCTGGGAAGCAAGGCAAATTTTATCAGCTCCCACTAATAAAGATTTGGACAGAGAAATAGCAAGAGTAAGAAATCATGCATTAACATGGTGAGTAATAATGGCTCACTGTCCAAGTTGGGATCAGAAATATAAGCTATCCTGAACTGGTCTATACCTCTTCTTAGAAAACTGTGCGCAGGTCTTGTTTTCCCGCAAATAGTGTAAAAAAAAAATTAGTGGAGATTCCAAAAAGGGCAAAAAGTATGATCAAATATAGGGAGCAGATTCTGTATGAACACAGTAGGACTTGTCAGCCTAGGAAAGAGATAAGGTAAGTAGGTATGAAAACAAGAGGCAGGAGGAGGCTGGCTACAGAATATCACCAGATGCTTTTTTGAATACAAGAACCTGGCTGGGGGCATCACACGGAAGAAGGATCTGCAGCCAGAACAGTCAAAAGGACACTGACCAAGGAACTACAAAACAGTGTTGTGAATGCCAGAAACGTGCATGAATTTAAAGGGTCAAAATAAAGCCCATGGAAGTCCAACCCACCAAGAATCACTAATTACAAAAAAAAAATATTGCAGCTCTGGTACTTCTTCAGTTATTTGTAAGTGGTTGAAGGACGGAATGATATTCATTCAATGATATTATCATGTATAGTTAGCTGATTCTTTTCCCTATATGTTTGTTTGCTTCAGGTTCAATTTTGGAGACTGAATATTAGGGTAGATGAAGTTTCAGTCTGAACTATTATTGGCATTTTTTTGTTGATTTATAAGCTATGAAAGAGCTGGACAGTTCATCCTATATATGTGTTTCTGTGTGGGTGCATGCTCTGACAAAAGAACTGTTAGAAAATTAGGTCCTAACTAAGTAATACAAGTCATTGATTTTTAGCAGCAAAGACCTTGGAACATTTTCTCTTTGTGAATTACAGGAGCAAAGATCAAATTGTCTTTTTTTTTTTTCTCTCTCTTAGTTACTTTTGGCTTTACTTATAATAGGATGAAAAAATTGTATGTCTGCATCAGACCCCAGAAAATACAAAGTATTTGAGTAACAGTGGAAAAGTATGTTCTTCCTGTAATCATTTGTACCATTTTATGAAATATCATCTAGCCAGGCGTTTATTCTCTGTCCATCTCCATGGTATCTTAAAGACTTAAAATTTTAAAGTAATACAACAAAATAATAAATTAATTCAATGTTTATCTGATATCATATTCTTGGGATAAAGATGATTTTAAGAAATTAAGTCATTTTTACTTACATCTGACTCATTCTTTCAAAGCTGGTTCATTTCACATGCACATACAGAAGTGTTTTTAAAACAGAATTAGCTCCCAAACAGCAACTTAGATACTTTTCAAATTATAACTGTACAGGCTGACTCCTTAAGGCAACACAGTTGAAATGCTTATTTAGAAATTCCACTTAAAATTATTACCAGTAGCAATTTATATTATCTGTTGTTGGATGTAATGTTGAAATAAATGGCTAATTAGTGTCAACTTGCCAGCATTTAGTTACCAAGCAGCTTGCAGGCTCTAGGGAACAGCTTTATAACCATCTACAGCACTCTCTTTAGACAAGAACCCCATTTAGCAATTGTCACATGTAATTTGACATGCCTGTAGTATTGCTTTATCCATAGAACTTCTTTTTGTACTCGCAGAATGGTTAGTTTCTATATTTCTACTAATGGTCTTTTTTTAAGTGATCTCCAAGTTAAAGTGGTTAACTGATATTTTCTCCCTTGCAATATATCTGCTTAGTCCCAGAGCTAGTCTACTACTTCTGAAGGCAGTTAATTGAGATTGGTTTATTCATATGCCCATGAGAGCCCAAAGGCAGGGCTTAAGCAGTCACTCATCCCTTGCAGAGTGTGTGGCAGTCTAGCTGATAAATTTTATTGCTGACATACAGTCCTCCATCCAGTAAACTAAGCAAAAAATCCCACCGAATAAGATGGCAGATCTCTCAGGAGAGCATCTCCATCACAAAAACCACTGCTGGAAGACTCAATTCTGAGTTACTCCATAATGGGACGTGATCTCTACATCACTTTAAACAAAAATGGGGTTTGGAAGCACAAGCTTCCACTGCAGAGATGTTCTGCAGTGATTGTCACAGTGTCAGTGTCACCTTCAGTCAGGACATGGCTTGGGCAATGGCAGGACCGCGTAGACTGAGAGCTCCTGCACTTGCCACAGAATTCGGGTTCTGTGTGAAGGGTTGTGCAAACCTTTGCCTACAAACTCTAAAGAAGGCACATTTTCACCTGTGTGTGTGGGTGATGGCCAGTGTATTGTGAGAACCACCATGATTTAGGGAACACCTGGAAAGGCAGCTTGCAAGTTTTACATCAAGAACAGTTTTACTGCTATGTTGCTTTTCTTATCAATATGAAGTGTTGGATCCATTCAGAAACATTCTCTTTTTCCTAAAAACAAACATGCTTATTTCTGCTTCTGAAGTCTGGGGGAAAAAACCAAACAGAAATGCCACCTCAGTAGTATGTCTGTGACTGTAATGCTGCTGTTGGGAGTCAGCTGAGCTGTACCTCTGGTAGCTTAAAAATCCCCCATGCAGCATGAACCAGAGATCATACTTCTGTGATGATTTGCTCAGGAACAGGTAGGATATTAAGTTTTCCTATTCAGTGAGGGAGAGATGGCAACAAAAGATACCTTTTACCTCTTTGAATTTAATATTTTATGGTAAATGAAGACAGAAGGAATTTGGTTATCTGAAACTTGGTCTGGATTGTGAGAAGCTGGGAGTGTTTCCTTGATCAAGCCTAAAAGCTTTTGCTTTTAACAAAGCAAAAGTTCCTGTGTTTTGACCTCCGAGTACTAAAGTCCTACCTGTGCAAATCTGTTTAAGTGAAAACCCTGGTGCACATACAAACAAAACAAAACAAAAACACAACCTCCCTCCCCCTCAAATCCCCTGACTTTTGTTAGAAATTCTGTATTTCAGGAACTGCTAACCCAGCCAGGTGCAGGGGCACTAGTTTAATTCTCTTGCACAGCAGGCTGGAAAACCCAGGGAGCACTACCACTTTTGAGAAGCAGATGTGGTTTTCATCATTCATGAATGATGAGTCTGGCCAGCGCTTGAAGGAACATTTGTGGGCCCAGAGGGGACCACGTCCATCACTATTAGGCAGAAGAGAGGGCTATTGCAGCAGAGGGCCCTGCACAGCAGTAAAAGCATCCAGGAAGATTATTTGCAATTCCATGCAGAATCTTCCTAGGCTGGAATAAAATTTGAAGTAATCTGTGTAATGTTGTTCTGCATCTCACACAACCAGCAATCTTTTGCATTAGTAGAAATTGTTTTTCCAAAATCGTTAGGCTATTTTCAGAGCTGGCCAAAAACAGGACAGTAAGGCTGCAGATTCCTCATGGTTATTGTTTGTTAATGTCAGAGAGGATGGGAATGTCTTTTCCTGCCTACTCTCCTATACCGGGATGTAAGCGTGTGCACAAGTGGGTGGCTGGCAGCCTAAACTCATGGGCCAATGAGCAACTGTATAATCTTCTCACCAGAGCAGCCTCTGGGGCTTCTCCTGGAGAAGAGGAAAGAGCCATTAGCTGAGGCAGGAGATAAGAGCAGATGCATCATCATCCCACCCAAGTGGATAAAGAGCCAACCCTGCACAGACCAAGCGAGCAGCTGGAGGGCAGGAGGATAGCCCTGGCCCTGGGATGGCAGGGCACTGTTCTTTTCATCAACTCCAGTGCAAAAATCTTGATCTCTGCCTGGATGACCTGCTAAATCTACTGGGAAGTGTCATTTGTCTCCCACACATGAAGGAATATGAGCTGTGCTGGCTTCTACAAAGATTGTTTAGTTTCCATGGATCTCATACTATTTCAATTATTCTTTGATCATAAATTGCCTTGCTTTTAAAATAAGTATTACCAAGTTAATTTTAATGTCTATCTATTTTACAACTCCATTATTTTCTGACATGTTTTACATGTTCGAAAACAAAAAATGTTACTAGCTTTCCTTTTCAGCAAACAATATGGGAGCAGACAACAGACATCAATCAATGTAATAATTCTTTAAAGAATGTAAATTAATTCGAACGAGGTGGAGGAGGGCATATGTACCTGTAACACGCATTTTAAAATGTTTCAGCAGTTGCATTTGGTTTTAATGGCGTTTACGCCCTCTAGTGTCAGAAAGCCTTATCGTAGCGAGGGTTTTTTTATCCTTTACTGTGTCTGCCAGTCTCAGCCTTGAGTATTTAGGCTTGGCAAAAATGCAAATGCTGGATTTATTCTTCCTGTATATGTCCTCCAATTCTGCAGATTTGGTACAGAGGTCACTTGGGGTTGTTTTGACCCAAAGTGAGCTATTTCAAATATTAATTTCTGACGTAACACACACAAAAATATGCTAAATTACAAATTCTGTCATTATTTATTTTGACATCCACAATACACTTATTTTTCAATTGGAAAAAAAAAGTTACTCCTGTGTTAAAACAAACAAACAAGCAAAGAGGAGTTAAATAAGCAGCATTGTCCTTCTCATTTTTTAAGATTATTAAAGAAAATACACTGTCTCTCACATCAAGGAAAAATGCCCAAAACGTATGATTAATTTCAGTTATAATTTGGACCTTTGACTTACGAAATATTTCATCTTACAGCCATCAAAAACTGGGTTTCATTAGATTCAGGAATAAGATGAATAGCTGATGATGCCACAAATAGAGCCTGTGTTGCCTGAGATTTCTTGAGTTATGGGTATGCAACACCAGATATATTCCACTCATCAGTTAGAAAAGCAGTAGTGTGTTGGCAAGTGGATGTCCATGGGTGAGATCTGACATGGCAATGCTGAGATTACTGGCTGGGCATTAGTAACCCTAAATGCATTTGTGTTTCCCAAGATCCTGCAAGAGCTCCGTCTTCTGTGTGTGATTCAAGCTGCATTTCATTCCCCCCAGTCTATCATGGAAAGTGCTACATCACACCCACGTTACTCACATCAACACTCTGAAAGATCCACTATTTGCAAAATGAAGGAATCCACTGGCTTGCTGTCTTGTCTTGCAGTAAGGAGTTAAATATGCAAAAATTATCTGTCACCTGATGAATACAAACAACTGAGACAAACATACATGCCTTTAAATCCATCCATCCATCCATCCATCCATCCATCCATCCATCCATCCATCCATTCCTGTACAGTGTCACTTAGTGAACAGATATCCATGGACTGCAAGCAACAGCCCATCTGGCCTGTCTGGACTACATCTAGTAAAACCTAAGCATTAGTTTGATATGTTGTTTCTCACTTGTAATTTGATAAAACTTGATTGACACATCTAGTTTGTAATAGCCTTTTCTCTTCCCTTTTTTAGGGCTACTGAAGTAGAATGCACCTGACTGATATCAGGGATCAGTATGTAGCCTCTTTTTCTTCATTCATCCAGCACATAAAATACTGGGATGACACTTCTGACATTACAAAATTAGATTGTCAGTACAAATCACGAATGCCCAAAGACTGGCTTGAGCTTTGGCTACAATAATAGACATATGCAGAACAGACGATATAGAAAGCTATGGAAAGACCACAATTAGGGGAAAAAAAACAAATGAAGGAGAATATGTTTACAGTTCCAGCCTGAGGAAAAGGGAGACAAGCAGAGTAGCACTAGATAAAACCTTAAAATAGTTCTCTTTTGAAAAGGGAGTCCGTGAAAATTGCTTAATAAGATTCTACATTTGTTGTGTCTCTATGGCTGAAGAAATCAGATTTTCTGCAGAATTTAGAATTTGTTTTAGAGGTCAAGTATGAATTTTCCACCTTGAAATAGTAGCACCTCGAAGCTTCCCTGCCATCTGAAAATGGAGTTACAATGTTTTTTTAGTTTAGAGCTTCCAAAGGTTAAAACAATTGCAGTTAGGGTTATAGAAGGAATTGTCCCTTCATTTTATGTCCTCCATTTCCATTGTTGGTGTTCAGTGACATATGAGGTATAACTAAAGTTAATGTTTAATCCAGGAGGAGGAACTTCAGTAACAATTCTGACTACACACTAGACTAAAATCTGTGTCACTGTCCCAGAGGAGGGCAAGGCTAACCAGGGTAAATGTAGCAAAACCTCTGTTTTGTCACAAAAGTAACCAAATATGTTTCTCTCCCTGTGAGAATTGGGAAGACTAATTTCTTTGAAGTAATTTTTTCTGACCATAATTTTATTTAAACATCTCCAACACAGTGGTTAGCAGCAGGAGAAAACCCAATTATGTAAGAATTATTAATGATGTGAAAGGTATTACTAGCACTAAATAACAGACAAGCAGAATTACCTTTGGAAAATGTCACTGTATTGAAACTGATGCAAACTAAGAAAGAAAAGTAACCAAAAGCAAGTTATTTTAAAGTAAGTAGTATATGCATCTGCATGACGTTTTGTCCAGAAGGTAAGAAAAACATTGCAAAGTACCTTCTTGTGTCAAACAATCTTAAATTTTTTATTTCACTCTGTAACACTAAAACATTTTGAAAAGGCATCTGCTTATGTCACTGGTTAGGTCCACACATAAATACAGAAATGCTAGAGATAGATGAGCTTGTGGTTCCTGTCACAACTCCTAAAGCTTCAGTCTGCTCTTGATTCATACAATTATAGCGTCACATTATCAGCAGGATGAACTATATCCCTGAGCAATTTCAAGCCAAATTAATTAGAGCTAGCAATGCCGTCTGTCCACAGCTGCCATCAGTGACAATGTAAGCTTATGGAGGTCCAGCAGTTCAGCATTTCAAGTTATGAGCATCTAAACATAGGTTTAGGAATCTCATTTAAGAGATCTAATTTAAGAGCTCTAGCACTGGGCATGTGTAAATTTTGCATTTCAAAATCCGGTTGTGTCAGGTTTCTGTTGACACAGTTTGATGCAAGATATGAAAATACTTGGATTGTATCTGTAACAATAAAGTAAAACTAATGAATACTGTAAAGGAGAAATGTTTACCAGTGATTTGATCCTAGGAGTTCTCCACAAAGCCCACCACCCTGGCCCTATGCCCACTGCTTTTTCTATTCTGCCTGGAAAAAAAATGGGGTTAGTGAGGTGTTGGGGATCCCATTTGTCAAAGAGACCTTGAAAGGTCATTTTTCCACTTCCTTGCCCAAAGAAAAGAACAGTGGGGCATGCATACTGTTGATAGTCAGCTCTGGCTTTAGGAAGAATAAGCACCAAAAATGTCTGTGTTGTAGGGTGCAAATGTTGATGTGAATGAAAGCATGATTCTCTTTCTGGTATTTTTCCAGTTTTTAGTTATCTTTAATTAAGACCACCTATATTATTCATTTAAAAGATGGATTCTATTAAATTATGTATTTTTCATGCAATCCTGCATGTCGCAAAATGAGAAACTAATAGCATTCAAATTCTGGGGGGGGGCGGTATTGGCAGAAATATTGATTATATTATTCATGTGAATATTTTATCTTGGACATGCTTGGTAAAGCAACCAAATATTTATTTAACACTACATAATCTGTGTCAATAGTCTAAGACTTGGTCATCTGTATTATATCTGCCTGGATGATGATTTATTTGAATATTTATGTTCAACACTTTCCTCATATCTTACGAAATACAAACCATTCATCTTCACCTCCTTTTGACATGAGCTGAGCTCTCATTGCTAGAAGGTGTCCTCTAGCTTCATATAGTTTCTCCATCATCCCATATCCTCACCCTTTTATCCACTCCTTGTGATTAGGTACACAATTCGGACACTGACTTGAAGACTTCTTCCCTCTTCTCTTTTATTTTTCCAGCTCCTACTAAACAGACAGGTTTTGTTTTCCAGATAGTATTTTCTAAATACTGTCCCTCCTGCAGTTTTACTTCTTTCCTTGTGTTAAGAGTTTATAAATTTTTTGTAATAGGGAATGTGCTATCTCCCTGTTCACAAGCATACTAAAGTCACAAGCTAAAATCAATGTTTAATAATAACTTAAAACCAAATGGTACTTGAAAGTAATTCATCTTTTTATTAAACTCTGTAGTATGTAATTACATACTTCTCCCCTACAGAATATAGCAAAATGCAAAGAGCTAATAGCTCTTAATAAGTTTTCACTGGAGTGCCTTTACATACATCAGTAGTACTTTGTTCTTACTTGCTGGACAAAACAATATCCAACATCATAAAGAAAGGTGGCAACTTTAGTAATTCTGAGCACTGCCAGGATGGCAGTTACAATTTATTTGGTTGCTTGCTTGTGGCTTGAGTTTTTCATGTTTGCTTTCACCTAGACCATAGAAGGGACATCTGGAGCTCAGCTACTCCAGCTTCTCATGTCAACAACAAGAAGTTAGGTCAGCCATGCTTCTGTCCGGCCAAGATGAAAAAATACAATGATAGAAAGTCCATGATCTCCTGGGAAACCTGTTGCAAAAATGTGTCACCCTGCTAAATGAAAGTACTATATCAGTTTAAGTGAGACAACAGATTATTCAGTTTAGCATCTAATTTGCCAAGTGTTCTCTCTCAGATCTTGCCGGTGAATCCGATGAGTTCTTTCAACAAGTGAACAGTGTAAGACTGAACTTCAACACTGATTTTTTTTTTTTCTTAGCAAGGTCATTCTCTCTCCATTGCAATCCAGGCAGCCAGGGAAGAGTACAGCAGGTAAAATGTGATGTACCTGCCCAGTTTGATAGACAGGAGACCCAAAATTTTTTTCAAATTAAAATTATTTGTGCACAACAATGGGCATGCTGCATATATAAGCATATGTGTATAAAGCATTATCTATATGTAAGTATTATTTGCAAGAGAAGTAAAAGCTATTGTGCAATTAATTCATTGTGAAATTAAATAATTAGAAGAGATTTTGTCTTTACTAAGCCTTTTGTTTTCTTTAACCCAGGTATGGTGATATGGTGCCAAAGACAATAGCTGGCAAGATTTTTGGTTCAATATGCTCCCTGAGTGGGGTCTTGGTCATTGCTCTGCCAGTTCCTGTAATTGTCTCCAACTTCAGCCGTATATACCACCAGAATCAACGAGCAGACAAGCGCAGGGCACAGAAGGTGAGCTTCTAATTTTTCATCCTTATGTTGTTGAACAATAGATAAATATGATTTTCTATATGTTGTGTGTAATTATAGTGCATATTTCTTAGCAAGAGGACCACTATATGTATGTGCTACATGCCTAACCCACGTCCTAGATGCAAATACTGTCTTATTTTTAGTGAGGAAAAAAAACCCAACACAAACCAAAGCTGGTTCATTTGTCTTTTTTGTCAAAATGTACAGGCCTATTATTTTGGTAATTCATCCTACTTGTTAGACTAGATCTAGTATTTTTAGGCAATAGCTGCAGTCTCACCCACTGAAGATTCGTCTGCATTTTTTCAGGCAGACTTTCTTTCTACCACAATGTTCTGAGGAAAAAAAAAAAAACAACAAAACAACCAACCAAACAAGCAAAACCCCCAAACCTAATAATGATTTCTAACATCTCTGCTAACAGATTGCTTCACTAATCCAGGTTTAGTTTAAGTTCCAGATTCAGTCTCTGAGGGAATCTGATTGTTGGGCAACTTGTCTCTTCAGCTCTATTTTGTTTAAAAGGCTTCAGATAAACAGCTCAATCAGGTAAAAATGAAAGTAAAAGTCTGTTTTTCCAGCTACCTTGATTTGCTGAGTCTCTCACTAAAATATCCACTCAATCTACAAGAAGACTGTTTCCTTCCCTGACACATATGGACAAGGTCAGGGGCTGGGAAGAGAAGTTTTTATCAGGAGTGATGCAGCCAAGCCTGGACAGTCACTTTCATCTCCACATCACTGCCAATGCACTAGTTCCAATCCACTTCTCTGAATTCTGAAGTGCCAGGAAGCTCAGAGAACATCCATTGTCACCTGAAGCCATGTTCTGGGAGCTGAGATCCCTTCTTTCCACTCCTCTGCGAATGGCAGTCAGAAGGCTTTGGATGCCACACAGGTTGCATGATTGTCAAGGCTAGGGTGTCACCACTTGGGCTTTTTGTGGACCCATGGCCTCTCTTGAGAGGTCCTGAGTCTACAGGGGTCTCAGGAGAGCAGGATCATTGCTGGGGGAAGTGTGCAGGCAGACCATGCCTGGGGACTGCATATATAGACCAGGGAGCACAGGCAGTTGCAGGCTGCATCTGCTTCATATCGACAACAGCACCAGGGTCGAAGATAAAAAATGTTTGTGTGTTTCTTTCTGGCCACCTTTTTGACTGATTTCTTCATTACAAAAGAATAAAAACAGTGAAATAAATGTATGCATTCTCAGAATATCTTAAAATCAGGAGGAACAAAGGTACATGGCCAAGAAAGTCATAGGCCCAGGAGGAAGATACAGCACCCTTCAATGGCCACATCTTGGAAAAATGCTGTCAGATGAGGAAAATGGCTATAAAAAGAAACCAGGCATATCACAAGAATTTCATACCTCTCTAGAAACCTGATCTAAAATATAGGCTACTTCAGGGATCCAAATAATGTACTTTATCTATCTACTAATTCCACCCACCCAACAAAGCATGTTGTTTTGTCCCACAGCCTAGTTCCAGCTGTGTGTTCCTCTTTTTCACAGCTGACTTCATGTCACTTCTACACTACCTTGTTTTTGTCAAGAATTTTTCTACTTCTGTTTGTGGAATGGCAGCAGAGAAACCACTGTATCTCAGCCAGAACACAGTGCTCCTGACTGTGCCCCTGATCACTGTGGCAGTCATGGGTAATAGATCTGCTTGATCCCAGCAATCACTGTGCCTATTCTGAGCTTTCATAATAGCTGCAGACACAACCTTTTCAGACAGAAACTGTCTCCTACTGCATGCCACAAAACAGAGTTTTCTAGGCCTGCTTTACATTTGTGTCATGGTCTAAACCTAGCCAGCATCCAAGCCCCATGAAGCTGCTCACTCATTCCCCCACCAGCAGGATCAGGAAGAGAACTGGAAGGATAAAAACACAGCCCCACATGAGCCACTTTGAAGAAAATTAACACTACCCCAGCCAAAACCCCAGCACAGTTTGTCAGTGAAAAAAAGATGGACACTAGAAAATATCTCACAAAAGTGAGATTGGTAGACTGGCTGCTATTCCCCATAATCTCTTCCGGAATAGAAACTGCTTTAGTTAATCACTGACTTTTTCTCCTTGCAAAACAGTGAGCTCATTGTATGTTTCAAGCAGGAACATGAAGTGATGAATGGCAATCCTGCCAAGTGTTTTTTCCTCTGCTCCCCAGAACCATGCCAACAGTAAGGATGAGAGATCTCCTCTGACTGTGTTTATGCCCTTTTTGCTTTGGAGAAAATGGCTTTGAGGTCTGATTAACTTAGCACTGGATGTGTGTTTCATTGATATCTTCTATTGCAAAGCTAATCTATTTCAATCTAAAACGACTGAGATGTTGAACTGAATATTGCTCTGATGGACTAAAAAAGAAAAATCAACAAAAAGCACTTCATGGGTACTGTATGGTCCATATTTAGCTAAGAAATATAGCCTTGCATTTCACAGGGGGTTTCTACTGCACTGCAAAAGAATATTCAAGCAAAAAGGTCACATTATTGAAGTTTGAAATTCCTTCTTCATTCAATACAATAGAGGCTTTACACTATTTTCTGAAATAAATGTTACCCTAGGCACCGAACCTATTTCTGTTCTCTGAGGCTGAAGAACATAAGCTAAAAAGAAGGTGCTGTTTCATGGAGAGCAGCACAAACCCCTGCAGGCAGTGGTACCTCCTGCTGGCTACAACAGCTTCAATTGGACTGAGACAGTTGTGCCTTTGAATTGTGCAACTTTATCAATATCTCACACAGAAGTTTAATCAAGATAGACTTCAGAAATGGCAAAACACTTGGGCTGGAAGGAAACTCAAGAGAAAGTTCTTTGCTGAAGCGTTGAAGTCTAGTTCCAGGAGCACTGGCAATTTACAGTAGAAAAATTTTGTCATTAGGATTGTTCAAGAGCCATGTGACCATCATTTTATGCATTTACTGAGTTCTGCACAGTTACTGAAGATTAGACAACTCCATTTGTTTCTTTTTGGCAAAAAGACACTGCACATTAATACTTGGGAGAAGATGGAAGAGAAATTTATTTATATACCATTGCATTTTGAATGCATTTTAAAGGAAGCTCTTGATAAAAATACATTGTTGTAATTACCATGAAATCCCACTCTGTAATACAGACAATGTTGGCAGGATAGGCCAGCTTTCTGCTGCAGTACAGGAAACCCCTTGCAATCATTATAACCAAAAAACAGAGACAAAAAAAAAAGAAAAAAGGAAAACAAAAAGGAAAAATCAGCTATGCTCATCAAAATGTTGTTTTCTATCAAGTATTAAGGTCCAAGGATCTGCCCTATCCTGACAAGAAATGAATGAATAAATAATCCAAACTAGACATTGAAATTCAGGGCATAACTAATTATGCCCTGGAGTATTACTGTGCCTTCTTCTCAAGTAGTTTTATCAGTACTGAGACAGTTTTGAAGAATGCTATTTGTGGAGATTTTGTCAGCTAGAGACAACTTCAAGAAGCTGTTATTTTGGTTGCCCATTAACTTTGGGCAACGTTAATGACAGTTGTGTTGTCATGTACAAAGGCAAGAAAAGGAGGGGAAATGAAAAGGGAAGGGAAGGGAGAAGGGAAGGGAAGGGAGAAAAAAGGTTTAGGCAAGGTTGGATATCATTTCCTATTCTGTATGTAATAGGTAGCAAGGGCTAAGATTTGGCAGGACCCTTACAGTGGCATATTCACTGGGATGACTACCAGGCCAAGGAAGAGACAGAAGGAGGCACAGCTTCTCTCTTGGAATGGGTATCTGGCCACTCCATAGCATCTTGGACCTGAAGGTCCTTTCCAGCATACTGCAGCAGCAATTATGATTATAAAGTCCTCCATACCCTGAATAAAGTATCCCTTGCTATATGCCTTTTCTGTTTTCCATACATGTCTTTGGGAGGCAAGAGCCTTGTGTCCTTTTGGCCAGCAAGTGCCTGAGTGCAGGTACATCTGCCCAGTGTTGTTCATTATCTGAGGAATGAAAGACCCTTAATATTAGTTGCCCAAGTACTTCCTGCCTAGAGTGACTTTGCATGGTGCCTTAACAGAACAGCCAAATAACCATCATCAGTTCCAAAACTTGATTTTAGAAATAAAATTCAACCTGCATCTTTCATGCAAGTATGTTCTTCTACCTTCACATAGCAAAATATATCCTGAAGATTGGCTTGGCTTTATTAATTGTACATGATGCACTTTTCTGTCAAGTTATGAATAATCAGTTACTAGATAATTATAAGTAGCTCTAGGATAAACTGCAACAACAATTGCTTAACAGCATCTGGCAGTCAGAGTGTTTGCAGTAGGAAACCCTGCTAACCATTTCGAATTCTTTATATGAGATAGGCTGTTAATATCAGGGGCATTGCAGAAATATAACTAACAGTAACTTATCCAGGATTTTTGAGTTTAGCAAAAAAAAAGCATGTAGAACTCATGTTTACTGAACAATAATTTGAATAGATTGTGAAAGTAAGGCACCACTCAAGAAATGTATGAACCTTATTTCATTCCATATCCATTAATGTGCAAAGTAAACAGCATTTTCTTCTCTATTGATGTCATGTAAATTATTGCCAGCTAATATGAATTCAATCATTTGCAATTACTGAAAATTAGAAAATCAGAGAATGAACTGTGGGTGTGATTTGTCACTTAAACACACAGGGTAGATTTATAAAAGACCAAACAAAAAAATTATATAAACAAAAATGTAACTGATTTTTTGGACAATGTTCGCCCTTGCTCTAGGAGCCACAGTGTTGTGGCTCAGTGCAGGCAGGCAACTAAACCCCATCCTTCTGCTCACTCTCTCCCTTCTCCCGAGAAGAATGGGGTGAAAATCAGAAAGGTAAAACTGCAAAACTTTGTGGGTGGGGATAAAGACAGTCTAATCTTTTTTATAAGGAAGGGAAACAAATGCAGGGGAAAAAAGTGATATAAAAGAACACATTTGCTCAGCACCAAGCCTGTCGCAGAGGAAGAGCAGGCCCTGCCAGCACCCACAGCATCCAGTTTTATTGCTGAGCATGATGCCCTAGGGTGTGCAATAACCATCTGGTCAGCTGGGGTCAGCTGTCCCATACATGTCCCCCCTAACTCTTTGTCCACCCCCAGCCTCCTCAGTGGGACAGTCGGAGGAGCAGAAAAGGCCTTGGCTCTGTGCAAGCACTGTGCAGCAGTAACTAAAACATCCCTGAGTTATAGACACTGTTTTCAGCACAAATCCAAAATACAGCCCCATAACAGCTACTGTGGAGAAAACCACCTCTGTCCTTACCAAAATCTGTGCACACAGAATGACTGGGAAGGAATTTTAGTATTTTAAATGTACAAAATTATTAAACAATAATTACTATAAGGTAAGTAATTAATAACTTTTGAGTTTTCATAGTAAGATAATTATGTAGCCTGGAGAGCAGCAGGAAACAACAGGAGCTAAGTACTAAATTACCTGGGCTACCCTGGCTTCTTGCATAGCAAGCTGAAGAGAATCTTGCCAGAAATGATTCCCAGTACTGCAGTTAAGCCCTGTCCTAAAGTCTTCCTGATAAAATTATTCTCTTAAAATAGCTGGACAGCTGAGGGCATCTGAGTGTTAAAAGCTGGACGTTGTAAATATCCCAAAGTGCTACATTTAGCACTACTTAAAACCTTGTGAAAATAAATGTTTATATTTCTAAAAGTGACAGAGCTAACTGTTGTTGAATAACAGTGAATTCCCTTTGTGAGGTTTCTATGAATGCAGCCATAGATAAGGATCCAACTCTATGTTGTAAAATTTGAAAAAAGACATACATTTAAAAGAGAAGTTCGGTGCAAATACAAGGGATGTGGCAAGAATTAGAACTGGTCATCAACTTCTTTAGGAAGATGGAGATGAGATGATTATGGTGGAATTTCATTAGAATATGTAAAAGAACTGTATTTCAGCTACATTTGTTTAGTCCTAGACCATGTAAAAATTACCAAAATCGAAGTTGCATACTTAGGAAAACTTCATAGCAAAGATATCATCTATTTCAGGAGAACTTAATATTTTCTTTTTTTTTTTTTTTCCTAGATATTCCATGAAAGAGGAGGATTAGAAAGGGCTTTGCAGTGGTTGAAGGGGGCAGTTGTCACTCCCATTCTGTTATACATGACAGAAAATGCAGACTAAAGGAAAATGCAGTACTTCTGTAACCACAGTTTTCCTGATGTCATTATATAATTTTGATGCCTTTCATGGGAATTCCATCCCCAGTGCATAGCCCTTAAAATCCTGTGGATGACATGAACTTCTAATGATGCCTCAAAAGAAAATGTGAGAAGTCTCTAGACTGACTGCTCATACTACAGGCTCATATATAAATCAGGCAGAAGCACTGAAAATAAATCTTATCACTTTAACAGATTTGTAAACACCTCCAGTTTCAGCAGTATTTTCTGTAAGCTGAAGTATAAACATGGAAGCCACAATATCTAGTTCCTCTCTTGGTAATAGAGTTACTGTCTTCTCTTTGGTAAATGATATAAATTCAGGCCCTCTGAATGAATCTCAGCTGGAAAGATGTAAGCTATTACTTTCTAGCTCACAAAAGCTTTCTAAGATGCAATAAATTCATACTTGCAAAGCAATTTTAAATCTTCACATAGAAAGTAGAGCCTTCATATTACATGTGTCATAGCACTTTGATATATTAAGATAGTCTGATGGACTGTTATGTTTTTCATATTTCTTTATTAAACAGTGCTGCACCGTAATTATTACTTCAATCACTAAAGAGAAAATGAATATGCATGCTAAAAGGAAAAGCAGAACTAATGTATGTTAAATGTCCGCTCATTAAATCTAATGAATCTCCCTGTATTAAGAGCAGACTGAAAAGTACCACATGAAAAACATTTGTGACTGAAATCACTTATTTTTGGGACTCCAAGCTGCATCTTCTAAAGGCATTTCCAAGGTATCTTGAGCTCCTAAGACTAAACTTTTATATATTTATGAACATAACCAAGTGCACTTGTCCCAGCCCATGACAATTCTGTGGTGCAGGTAAAACTCCCCTACCCTTCAACCCAGCATGCTGGGGTTGCATCACAGGAGCACCACTTTGAAAACAACCTATTTTCTGCTTGCCCAAGCAGCTTTTTAATTTCTAACCCTGAGGACTGAGCCCTAACCGTGCTGGTAGCCTTGGATGTGCCACCTAAGAGTCCAAGTGAGCCAGGGAGGTGGGAGCTGTGACAGTTCCCCACATTAGTTGCTCCTGGGGACCCCAAGGCACGTCATCGGGGATCTTTTCTCTCACCACTAGAATAAGATGCATTAACTGCATTGCTGGAAAAGCTGTTTGCACCGAGGAAGTTGATAAACCAGTGTGTTATTCTAAAATGGGCAATATATCACAAAATCAGTCAATAGCTTCTCCTGTGAGATTTTTGGCTCAAGGATGCACGCATGCAGAGCATTACTTTATTTTCTTTCAGAACAATTAAATGATAATAAATGCATGACATAGCATAATCCAGATTTCAGCCATGTTAGCTGTCATAAATTTCTTGGCTTGCTGTTGCGACAATCTGTGAGTTTGAGGCTGTAAATGCGAAGAAAGGTGGTGTTGAGCCATTCCTCTAAGTCAGTTAATTATTAGTCATGCCAGAGAGATCTGGTGGCTGCAGTGACCAGGCTGCTTCCCTCTGTAAGTGCGTGCTGACATTTAATGTCCCAGAAATTTGGGGAAGGGAGGAAAATACTCCCTCTGTTTTTTGAACATATCAACTGAGTAAGTATCAGATATGAAAATCCCTACTAATATATCAAAGTTGGATTTTCAAGTTCTTCACTGTATCTCCTTCTGTGCTTCAGCAGCCATTTAATTCCAGATGCTGCTTGGCATTTCAGAATCAGAAATCTAACCACGAAGATAAACCTAGATTCCTTCTTATACATGTAACCAGCCACAGAAAATACGGAACCAGGATGCCATCCTAGTAATCCCACAAAAGCTTTTGTTTTCCACATCAACGGTTGAGAGATTCCATTCTTAATGCCTTCCCCTACTTCTGGGTTCTAGGTGCTGTACAAAATTCAGTGGATGCAAAATGTCCCTCACTCATGAGCCTCCTACTCTGGATGAAAGTCACCTTCACAAGCAATGAGGCTCACCTGAGAAAGCACAAATTTCTCTCAGCAATTTAATACCTGCAGTCTGTGAAAAATCTGGTTGTGAACAGTCTATGACCAAAGATGTTAAGTATTAAGTCTGGTTATACCAACAGATGTGAAGCGGTAGGTGGAGGCTGGTGAGCAGTGATGTCTCTCAGGGCTTTGTCTTGGGACCAGTGCCCTTCAATATGTCCATCAATGAAGCCAACAGTGAGATCAGGTGACCCTCAGCAAGTTTGCAGATGACACAAAGGTGAGCAATGCAGTTGATACAACAGAAGGAAGAGCTGCCAACCAGAGGGACCTGGAAAAACTTGAGAAGTAGGCCCATGAGAACTTCATGAAGATCAAAAATTCAAGTGCAAGGTGCTTGCACCTGGGTCAGGACAATTCCACATATGAGTACACGCTGGCAGAGGAAGTCATTGAGAGCAGCCCTGTGGAGAAGAACCTGGGAGTTCTCATGGATGAAAAGCTGAACATGAGCCAGCACTGTGCACTCACAGCCCAGAAAGCCAACCACATCCTGGGCTGCATCAAAAAGCAACGTGGCCAGGAGGGTGAGGGAGGGGATTCTCTCACTCTTCTCTGCCCTGGTGAGACCTCACCTGGAGTGCCACATCCAGCTCTGGAGTCCTCAACACAAGAAAGACATGAGCCTGTCAGAGCAGGTCCAGAGGAGGGCCACAGAGATAATCCAAGGGCTGGAGCATCTCTCCTATGAAGACAAGGCTGAGAGAGCTGTTCAGCCTGGAGAAGAGATGTCTCCAGCGAGACTTTAGAGCAGCCTTCCAGCACCTAAGAGACTTATAAAAAAGAGGGAGAGAGACATTATACAGGCAGATAGGGACAGAACAAAGTGCAATGGTTTTAAACTGAAAGAGGGCAGGTTTATATTAGATGTTGGAAACAAATTCTTTATTAAGAGGGTGGTGAGGCACAGGAACAGGTTGCCAGACAAGTTGAGTATGCCCCATCCCTGGAGTGTTCTAGGCCAGGCTGGATGGGGCCCTGAGCAACCTGATGTAGCGTGTGGCATCTCTGCCCATGGTGGGGAGTTGGAGCTAGATGACCTTTAAGGCCCCTTCCAATGAAAACCATTCTGTGATTCTAAAATGGCCTGGCAAATATTCAGGAACTTAGCTGGGAGACAGCATAAAAGCACTACCATGTTTTGGTACTCCAAAAACCCAGAAGGGTCTGAGAAACCCACTCATAGATGTTGCAACATTATGTTTTTTCTGAACCGTTTATTTCCCTTTAAAGAGATTTTCACTGCAATAGCAACTGAAATGGATGTCCATGTTTCTGCCCCACAAGACATAAGCAGTGGCAGTTGCAACAATGCAGAAAAAAACTGCAGCACTTCCATACTGATCTGTCTAATCCCGTCTCCAAAGTCATTGTCCTTAGTAGCTGATACACACAAACAAATAAAAACTTCTATCATGCATTTTAAATGGGAAGACACTTGTGATTTGCTCCACCTGGAGGACAGATGCAGTGCAGTCTGTCAGTCTCTGTGAGATTGGTATTCATAAGCAACTGATTCCAATTAGCAGTTTTAGATAAACAGGATAAAGGATATGAGTACAAATGACACTCTTCCTTTTGTGTGTTTACACAGAAAGCCAGGCTTGCTCGAATCCGCGCAGCAAAGAGTGGGAGTGCTAATGCCTACATGCAGAGCAAACGAAATGGCTTGCTGAGTAACCAGCTGCAGCAGGTAATGTTTGTGTTCCCTCCACCTCTGGAGTAACCACTTAATGACAGCCGAGCAGTAGTTTATTGAGCTTATCACCAGGGCAAGTCACCTTGGGGCTTTGGGCAATGTTATCTTTAGAGGTAGATTAAGGAAGGATAAACTGGACAATTACTATTGTTAAAGGAAGCTTATGAGAGTCGATGGTGGGGTATTAAGAGATGAGGGAAATGTCCAGATAGAAATGCTGGAACCCACATTTTTAGAGTTAGATCCTGTAGAAGAACTCATTAAGGAAAGTACAGAGCATTTGCCTCTTAGGAGGTGAGTTGGATTTATCTCACTTGGCTTTAAACAGGTAGAACATGGGTGACAAAACCAGGTTTCATCATCAATAAAGGAAAAGGCAGCCCTTGAGTACAGTTTGCCCAGAGGGGTGTTGCAGGGTAAAGTGTTCCCTCAAAGCACCTACTTTGGTTTAAGGAGAATCTTGGTGATTACCTCAAATGCATTGTAATCTAATGTTATCTGAAGCAAATTCCCTGCTTACCCCTGCCAAGGAAGCCAGGACCAGCAGCTGGGACTGGGATCCACAGTGACCCATGCTGCTGGGAGACAGCCCCTTGGCTGCTCAAAGCTGTACCCAGCTGAGAAAGACTGCAGACAGAGTGGTTTTTAATCCCTGCCATTTTCTGGCATTTAGGCTGTTCCCTGAGGGATACAGGAAGGCTTTTATTCCTCTATGCCCTTTCTGTTCAATACATGTTAAACTGCCGGATACTTTAACCTATAGCCAGAGGAGGAGGAAGTGGCTGTCTGTCCATCCGTCCTGTCTAGCACAAAAGATGAGCAGTCAGAGCCCTTGTTTCCTCTTCTGCTTGAAAGAACTCAAATATTTGAACTAAAAAGACACCAAGTAGCTTAATTACCATGCAGATTTCAAATATCCCAAGGTTGAATTGTTATCTTCTCTATTATCCTACTTCCTTCCCCATTAAGTTTTTTGCTTTCTAGTGAATAATTAAGAAAGCAATTAATAAGCAGTGGATGCTTTCCACTTAATTCTTCATTCTGTGTCAGTAACATTTTTATGCACTTTCTAAACCCACTAGATTGGGATCACTAACATGAATTTTTGTGTAAGCAGAAATTCTTTAGTGCTATGAAATGATCCTGGGAGGACAACTATTTTTAATTTTCTTCAAATGAGGCACATTCCCAGGAAAAACAAACATTTTACTGTCACTTAAACTGATTATAATTTTAAGCATGCGTTGATCCAACATTCAAAGCTTATGTGTTTATTGCACTTGTAAATTGTACTATTTTATCTATGTGTAAAAGACCTAAGATGAAAACATTTAAAAGGAGGTGCTAGGGAAGGAAGGGAAATAGTTTGATTTAAAAACAAGCAGAAAAAAATTAAGGTGCAAAATAATTTTTGTTATACTTTGTAGACGAAAAATTGCAGTTATGCTACCATGTACAATCCAGATTAGTTCTGATCAAATATTTGGATAAGAAATACTGTTCAAAACTGAGAATAATACTGAGTTCTATGTATCAGCAGTCCTCCAATGAAGAAGAACAGGCCTTTGTTGGCAAATCTGGCTCTTCCTTTGAAACACAGCACCACCACCTGCTTCACTGCCTGGAAAAAACTACGGTAAGAAAAGAGAACTGTGTTTTCCTGTGAATTGCAACACCAGCCTAGCTTTGAATGTTTTCAGTTATCTCTTCTAATTAATAAGCCTTTATATTAAAAGAGTTAGCTGGGAAGAAAAGCCATTTTATCTTATTTTAAGGCGTTATACCCAAGGCATATAAATAACAGAGAAACACAGCTTCTGCTATATTTGATGGAGATCACTGTGAAAATCTTCATGCTTTTTCCTCAAAAAACCCCCAAAAACAACCTCCCCACAAACAAACAAACAAACAAACAAGAGTAAAAGGTTTCCCCACAACAAACATTGCTAAATTTTGATAAATTAAAACTTGATGTATGTATGTGTGGAATTTAATGTTCTCCTTCTGACAGCATTTCTTTGAAATAAAAGGGCCCAGTTATGACACTTAGCCAGCAACATGTCACCCATATGCTTGTTGTGCTTATGTCTCCTCCACTCTTACTTTAGAAGTATTAATCTTATAAAATGTGCTGTAGCCCAGAATGTCTTACTTCCTATTCAGAGCATGGTTTCTTTTGCTAAGATTCTTGCTGGGTCCTTTTGAAACATTTTTGAGACATTTTGTACCAGAACCTGATAATAGCAATTTGCCTTTAAAATTTTTCCACAGTTGAATATTACAAACATATTTTAAAAACTTGAGTAATAACCACAGGTCTTGTCAAACTGTCATAGAAATCATGGAAAAAAACTTCTATTCATTTGGTATGAGCTGAATTCAGCTCCCAAAGTTTCACCTTTCCTCTAATCATAATGGTGGAATCTGTAAAACTTAATTTCTTTTTTATTTTTCTTTAGAAAAAGAAGTCTATAAAGCAAGTGTTATTTTGTTTCTAGAATCTACATTCTTTTCTCCTTCTGTTGGGTCCTACTACTGCCCCAGTTCATATGACATATTAACGCAAAAATATATGCAGCAGTTCTAAGTTGTATTCTGGAGATGATGCATTCCTAAAATTTTAGTGGGAACTTGACATTTTGGGCCATCAGCATTTGGAATCTGGCAAGTTTCTGGTTCACTGTATAACAGGAAGTGTGGTGTGTCTTCTTAGACTCTCACCATCCTTTGTGCTATAAGCATCATGATACTGAGAAAAGGCATATTCTCTTTTCTGTCACTGAAAAGTCAATCGGATAAGATCTCATCCACTCTCAGAAATGCAGAGTGGGCAATGTCATGGAATTCTGTGAAGATTACAAGAAACTAATTGCACTAAAAATTATATTTTACAAATGACTTTTAGCTAATTTAAGAACAGTTAATTAATAAGTATAATCAAATCAATTAGCTTGTGCCATTATAGCATTTCAAAATGTTTCCACTCTATATTAAAAGTTCAGTGAATAAAACTCTTTAATTTTTGCTCCATAAAAGTTTTAGGAAGCACAAAATTACTTTTAATCAGCAAAATAGCAGAGTTCATGCCAAACATACTGTAAGCCCCTGAACGTAATCTCACAAGAGCAATTAGGTTATTTTTCTCTCTGAGTTTTATGTCTACTGTGTGATCATGTTCAAAATCTTGATTGTGACTGACACATGCCTTATAAAAGTCATTTGTCGAGGAAGTTCTTTTTTTCCTTATCACTTGAAATTTGCATTCTTCAACACCTCTTAATTCACACAAACTTATGTCTGAGTGAAGAAGAACAGAAGAAATGGAAATAAAAATGTTATGCCTATAAAGGTATTTCCATTTGCCGCAAACACTTGGCCAGAGTTGTTATTCTCTTTACTTTGTTCACATATTATATTGGCCCCATATGGCAATTCTGAAAAACATCAGCACCTTTCCAATTACAGCAAATTTTTTTATGGGAAAAATAATTTACCTCATTCTAATACACAAAAATGTAACAGGCTGGCAAATTTGATGTGAGACTGAGTAGAGGGTAAAACAATCCAGAAAATGCTCCTTAAACAATTCCCCTAAAACATTCTTGCGGGATACATGGACTAAGTCTAGCAGTAAAAGGAAAGAGTTTTCTTGAAAAAGGAGGCTTTCCCAAACTGCATGCAAACATAGCTCAATCTCTGCATAGTTTGGCCTTATAGTTTTAAATGAGTACAAAAGTTTCTCCCACTCCCCTGCATCTCCTCCCCTCCCTTGACACCATGAGTAACACCACTATTTCATGCTCTTTTGCACACATAGAATATATGGAAATTGTGGGTGGGTGTGATATACCCCCTAATCACTTGACAAATTAATGTAAACTGGCTGTTTGAGTGAATTTGGATTCATCTTTGTGACCACCCTATAAAACTACTGTCTTTGCTGGGATTAAGCAAAGACTGCATGAATAAAGAGGACTTCATTTAATTTAAATGGTCAGTCATCTAAACTGCATTTGACACATCCATCTACAGTAATTAGGAACTTTTAGGATGCTTTTAAATAACTATCTCATCTCCTCTAATCAAAATTTCTACTTGTTTAAATATTTTTTTTAGATAGACGCATACCTCAAAAAATGTTGTTTCAGGTCCTGATTTCTAACATGTAATTCAAAAGAAAGCCTTATAAACTTATCTGGAAAATATTTATGAATTTTATTATATTATAGTTGAATATAATAAATCTTATTTATTTTCAACTGATATTTAGAGTATTTATGTAAGCACCACTTGCATTTTATTAATAAACATAATTCTCTATTTTGTGGCACTTCAAAGATTATACAGATATTTATAATGCAAACTACATTACAACCACATGCTATTTTGCAAAATAATTTGGATTAACATCTTCTTGTTAATTTTGTTCCAGTGTTTACATTTGTATTGGTATTCAGCCCAGACTAATACGGGCTAAACACTATAATCAAGAATAAGCTGTCTAACTTTCCCAGTTGATTCAGTTGTGTCAATTTAAGCCGTTAAACAATCATGATTAATACGTTCACTTCAATTATCCTTCTGTGTGTGCTTTGTCCCTTTGTTGGATTCCTCTGGGCTAGAACCACGAGTTTGTGGATGAGCAAGTCTATGAAGAGAGCTGCATGGAGGTTTCTACAGTGAATAGACCCTCAAGCCACAGCCCCTCTCTTTCGTCCCAACAAGGCGTGACCAGCACTTGCTGCTCCCGAAGACATAAAAAGACGTACCGCATCCCAAACGCCACCATCACCGGCAGCCGCCCCGGCAGCGTGCAGGAGCTCAGCACCATCCAGATCAGATGTGTGGAGAGGACAGCCCTGTCTAACAGGTACTTCATGTGCATCAGCACACCGAGAGCTGAGCCCCCCGGCTTTGTTAGGGAAGAGATGTAAACCTGTCGTGGCCGCCACAGGCAGGCGGTGAGGCTTAAGATGAGAGTCCAATACTCATCTAAAAATGGGTACTGGTACTGAAATATTCTGTGCTTCATTTGCTTCAAGCTTAATACAAAATAATAGAATAGTCTCTCTCTATCCATTTCTGCCCTCTCAGACCCTCCTCACAAACTACTGTGCACTACTGGCAGCAAGCACCATCCAGGGACCCCAAATAAAATAGAGCACCAAAGATTATATGCTATGGACAAGTGCATAAGGAGAAAAATTTCACACTGAAAAATGTCCAATTCAGATATATGAGATGAGCAAGTGCTCTGTCTGCCCCTTCTTGGTTCAGAGGCATAGGAAATGAGACTTCCTTGCATTTCTGCAAAGCAGAGAAATAAAACTGATTTCCAAAGTCCTAACTGTAATAGTCATAAGGAAGACTCTTCTAATAAAAAATATGAAACAGATAAGAAAAATGTATTTGCTAGTTTGAGGAGTTATTACAAAAGTGAGGAAAGTACAGTTTAAGAGTCTGTAATTTACTGAATGTCCCTCTACTCTCAAAAGTAAAGTATTTGGCTTTCACATATATCCAAATATCACCTCTGAAAAAACAGCAGAGGTCTCAGGAGACCCAGAAGTGTTTTCTACTGATCTCATACACGTCACCTGTTAATAAAGAAGCATTTTCAGCGCAAGTTGCTAGAGATTGTTTTGTTAAGCTACATTTTGAGTAGCTTCCTTTGTATAGTTACTAGCTTTGGATTTCAAGTCCATTAACAATCCAACAGCTTGGAAGTACTGAAGTTTTTCAGCTGTTATGCAATGAAACCTCCTGGCCAGCACAAAGCTCCAATCTATCTTAGATTTTCAGGAAATATTCTGCCTGGATCCGTTCTTTTTCTGCTAGAGGACTTGCCTGCACCATACTTCCAGACACTATGTATATAAAACCAAAAAGCACCAGCTTTGTGCTAGAAAACAAAAACACAAGCACAAAATGCCAGTTTCATGTTGAAATAGTCTGAGTTTTACAAGTTTTTTACAATGGGGAGGTACTGCAGCAACTCCATGAACATATTAACACAAACTTAATTAGTGCATATAATAGAGTGCCTTACTATTGAGGAAACAGAATATACACAGAATCACAAGGGTTGGAAAAGACCTCCAAGACCATTGAGGCCAATTATTAACCTGGCACCACCATGTTCACCACTAAAAGACCTTCCCAGTCCTCCCACATCCACATACCTTTTGAACATTTCCAGGGGTGGTGATTCAACCACTTCCCTTGGCAGCCTGTTCCAATGTCTGACCATTTCAGTGAAGAAACTATTCCTAATACCTAAATGTTCTTAAATAAGCATGCCATTGAGGAATATGCAGGAGACTTGGACTGGCCCTTAGTTTCCACTTTCCTGCATAGTAAGCAAATTGGCTATGCTAAGTTTGCAATGCTTCCCCTGTTCAGAAACACAGGTGGTTGGCTGAGAAGTGCTGAAATGGTGGGAAGGAAGGGAGAAAGGGACAGGGACATGCGCATAGCCATGGACCACCAGCTGCTGGGGTACAGGGCAGTGGGGTGGTGCTGCTCTGTACTTAGAGCTCTCCAGTGGGGCAGGATGGAGATGGCTGGCTGAGGGAATAGAATCAGACACGAGAGGTTTGTGGTAAAGTGGACTTTCATTCTTCATGGATTTTTGTTTCTTCCTCCAGCCGTTCCAGCTTAAATGCCAAAGTGGATGAGTGCGTTAAACTAAACTGTGAGCAGCCTTACGTCACTACAGCAATAATCAGCATCCCAACACCTCCAGTCACCACACCTGAAGGAGACGATAGGCCAGACTCTCCTGAGTATTCGGGAGGAAACATTGTCAGAGTATCTGCATTATAAAACAAGGAATTATTTATAAATTAGCATAAAGACCACTTGAAAGCTGAGCTCGAGCAGTGAAAAACGAGTCGTGAGGAATGAGAGAGCTGACAAAGACAACGCCCCTTGACAAGTGTGCCAGTGGCTGCAGAGCAAGAGGTTCAGGAGAAACAAAACACTTTGAGGGTTTTGGTGTCGTAGGGTGTGAACCAAAAGGAATTTCTTACCCCCTGTCCGAACTGATGCGCAGTGGAATCTTCTGTGACCATTCTGACTTACTATATGAGCACAATGAAATGTCCCCATTGATGCTTCTTCTTATCATGAAAGCTCTTTTTAGAAAAAAACACAAATGAAAAAATAGAAACGTATGTACCTGCTGAATGCAAAACAACGAGAAACATTTTGATAACATGTCTTTTTTTTCCCTGTTAATAAACCACAAACTTGCTGAAGAACTGTCAAAAAATGAACAAAAAAATGCTCATATAAAATATGTTTGTACTGACTGAAAGAACTACAACCATAATGCATGCTGAAATTATTTGGAGCTGTGATCTCAGTTTACTTCTGTTGTTTTTCAGATTAGGCATGATAAAATAATACTGTAGAAAGGGGCATTTCCGTGCACTTACAACAAGCTGATTGTTAATGTTCCATGGTAGTTGTACAACATAACTTCCCTTGAAAAATGCAGTATTTCTTATTCAAACACTCACTAGTGAACTAAAGGTGTTCAGTTAGTTCAATATTTACTATTGTTTTATCTTGCTTCCTAGGTACTGTTACAACTGCAATAAGTCATTGTACAACTGTTGTATCAGGAATCAGGATTTTTTTTTTTTAAGGTATTTTACACAACTTCATCTACACTATAAACTTCTAATGGCAAACATTTAAATAATCTTACAGCCAAACTGTGTACCACAAACTTGTATTCAGTCATTGTTCTTTTTGTTCACTGTTCTCTATTTCTCTGACAGTTCATTGCCCCCTCCATCATAACTGCACAATTTGGGATTTCAAGGATACTGATGAATCAACAGTCCTTTCCACAGACAACTTGTCAACTTCTGTATTTTCAGAACAAACCTCTTGTCACAGTTTACTGCTACAGGAGTAATCCTATTTGAATTCAAATTACCACAAAGGTGTTTTGGGGATCAGGTAACACTTATCTCCAAATGTCCCTTGCTTACATTCTGGAGCATCCAGAGTATTAGCTACACCGGAAGACACTGAAAGACATTCAGTAAAAATGATGGCTAAATTCTTTTTGTAATTATCTGTAAACTTGCATCTTAAAACTTGTTTGAAACTTTATATTGTGTGAAAAATATTTAATTACCTAAGAACAATGACAGAATAATGGATTGAGTCCCAAAGCTATAAAAATATAATTTATTACAATTGGAATTTGCCTACATGGGCAGGCCTAAAAGCTAATATGAAGATTTTACAAGTTAAGGCTTCTTGACTTCATTTATAAAAGACATTGATATTATCAGAACCCTTTCCGATAAAAAAGTGTAATTTTTCTTCATGAGAGTACATTAGATGTATCATAATGCTTCTTACATTCATGACATACCATACATCATATACATCAAATATACATGGAATATGTGCATATCAATACATACATATATACATCCAAAACACTGGATCAGAAATAACTGCATGTCTGCAAAATAAAATATGCATATAAATCAAAAGGCTCAGTGCATTAGATGCCATTACAATAAAAGATTAACACAGTTATTTAATAGTTTGAGTAGTGTATGTTTCAGTATAGTATTTGCTAGCATTCTACTGACCTGAAAATTTACATTAAAATACCCACTAAAACTGAAACTTGCTGATGATACACTTCTTCTTGCACACAAACTCTTCTCTCTACCTGTCAACAGTGAAGAGTAGATGATAGACTATCATGCTACAGTATATACACCAAAATACAGCATCACATATTAGAAATAAACTGCAAGTAAAAAGAGTAGATAATGCCATTCATTACTCTTTTATCTTACCATTTACTTATTCTGAAGTTAATGCATTCTTGGTTAATTTGCAATTAACTTCCCAATTTTTTTTCAAATCAGAATGATTTACTCATTGTAAACTGAGCTTCTCCATTTCTTTAAAACATCAGAGAGCAGAAGCACAGGCTGTCCTCTGAGCCAGAGGAGGGGCGCTCCTTCTAAGCAACCCTGCCCAAGTCCATTACCCAGTGCTGCTCTCTCTTCCACCCTGTTAGAAAACTGCAGCAGATCTGCTGAAGCTGGTAGGTTACATAAACTTCAATGGATTTAAAGGAGAGGCAGAACACATCAAAGTTTTTACTTGCATCCTACTTCTACGCATGGTTACTCATACATGGTCCCCACCTTTTGACAAACAGTTATTGACATAAAAACTGCCTTGATGTCAGCCAACTGCAGCAACTTCTTTACATCACGTGGTACTTCATGACTAGTTATATCAGCTAAATAATGCAAAGAGGCAGTTACTAAACCTACTTTGGTACAGACTACACACAACCCAGGAAACCTACTGACTCCATCAGGTCATGTGTCTTTTAAAAGCTCTTTATTCTCCTGCTCATAGGCACTAGAAAGAACGCACTACAGCAATACACTTGCATAATAATTATACCCCTGAAGCAACTTGTACTTTCATTTTTAAAATGCAGCTTAAGAGATAATTTAGAAGATTTTTCAGAATTTCAGTCCTGTCTCCTATTTCCATATGTCACATGCAAAACCATGAATTTATTCTGAATTTGGGAAATACACATTTTTTTGGTGTTTTAGGTGATTTAAATGCTGTTTTGGTAGTGAATGACTGTTGATGACTGTGTAAAATGCATCTGTACTGTACATGAAATGTAATTATTTCTGTGTATCATACAAAGAAACCAAGGTTGTTGTTTTGACAATTTTGTTTGACAGTCATATATCGTATTTCAGAAGGCAGCATAATACATGTGTTATGCTGAATAAATAGACATTTGAGGAATATTTAAATAAAACATCTGCATGCTTGAATGGGTCAACCTGGTTTTGCAATAACTTATTCATGAAACTTTTTTTTTCCCCTCTAATAATTTGGAAGGAACACTAAATCTGAAGTCAGCAAATGTCCTAGACAGTAATTCCAGGCAAGCTGTGAGTGTATCTGAATGATACTAGACCCATCAAGACCAGGATACCACAGCTCCACTACACGGAGTTGGCCTTCTCTTGAGACACCAGCCATCACATTTCCCTTCCCAGCCTGCAGCAGCAGAGAAAATTGGAGCATTATTTCCAGCAGTATGAACTCCACTTCTTTATCTGTACTTTAAAAAATGTCCCCTATGTACATCCCAAAACCAAACGGCTCTGCTGAACTTCTCAGCCTACAGAGTCTCCTCATACCTGGTATCAAATTCCCTTGATAAAATACTAGTGCACAGAGATCAAACTTTTTGTAGCGTAAGAGTGGGTAACAACATACCATGGATCACTAATAAAGGGCAACCAGCTGCAGGTGATGCCGATCACCACTGGCACATGTGATAGTCACCTCTGGGAAGAGCTCTCTGCTCTGTGCAGTGGGGAAAGATAAAATTAATACCTGTCTGAACCATCCCAGAGCATTTTTGAGAACAACTGTCCTCTCATAAAATACTCACAGGAGACAAACTGAAAATGTACACTTTACATTTTGAAGTTGTGGATATACTCTTGGTGGAAGCACACTGGCTACCAAGAGAAGGCATTCACAGCAGAGAACATGATGCAGCCTCAGCTGCTGCAGAGAGAAGGGGGGCCTTTAGAGAGGAAGCTGATGTGGAGGAGGACAAATTACTAAAGCCACAGAATCATTAAATTTTGGGCAGGGAGGGTGCTTAGGAGGTTGTAAGCTCTCTTTGCTGCATCTGGGGCCCACCAGGGCTTTATTTTCCCATTGACCATAGGAATATTTTAAGATTATCGCCTGTTCTAGAAGAGCCATCAGCTGATGGGATATGTAAACATGTGGCTAAAAGAGGAGTGTCAGGAGTGAACACTATATATAGGTTGGCAATATCCAGAAGATATATGAAAGCCAGACAGCTTAATTTCTTACCTGCCTATATTATCTAGTTGTCTACTTTTTAGAGTATCTCTGCACAAGGAACACCTGAAGTTGGGGAGTGCTGAATAAAAAGGAGGTAGATGTACAAAAATTCTCAAAAGTTTAGGGCATCACATTTTCTTTTTAACAGGAAGCAGTCAATCATACACAAGTTGGAAAGTTCTAGATACAACCTCACTTTGACAATAATTAAATGCAATGCTTGTGTGGGTTGACAATGCTGGCAGGATGCCAGATGCCCACCAAAGCAACTCTATCACTTCCCTTCACAGCTAGGCAGGGAAGAGAAAATATAACAAAAAAATATTATCTTGGGTTGGGATAAAGTCAGGGAGAGATCACTCACCAACTGTTTTCATAGGAAAAACAGACTTAATTTGGGGCAATTAATTTATTACCAATCAAATCCAAATAGGGTAATAAAAAATAAAACACCTTTCCCTCATCCTTCCCTTCTTCCCAAGCTCAGCTTTATTCCTGAATTCTCTACTTCCTCCTCAGAGGTGCAGGGAGCAGGGAATGGGGTCTGTGGTCAGTTCATCACATGTTTTTTTCTGATGCTCCTTCCTCCTCCCAGCAAGGACTCCTCACACTCTTTACCTGCTCCAGTATGGGGTCCCTACCATGGGAGATGGTTCTTCACAGACTTCTCCAACACAAGTCCTTCCCATGGGCTGCAGTTCTTCATGAACTGCTCCAGCATGGGTCCCCCACAGGAACCACACAAACCTGCCAGGAAACCTGCTCCAGCATGAGTTCCTCTCTCCACAGGTGCTGCCAGGAGTCTGTTCCAGTGGGAGCTATGCACAGTGTCACAGCTTCCTTCAGGCATCCACCTGCTCTGGTGCGGGGCTCTCCGTGGGCTGCAGATGGATCTCTGCTCCACCATGGACCTCCATGGGCTGCAGGGACCTGCACCATGGGCTGCACCAGGGGCTGCAGGGGAATCTCTGCTCTGGTGCCTGGAGCACATCCTGCCCTTCCTTCTTCACTGACCTTGGTGTCTGCAGAGCAGTTCCTCTCACTCCTCTCTCCAGCTGCAGTTGCTGTTGCCAAAACCACTTTTTCTGCTTCCTAAATACTTATCCCAGACGTGTTACCACTGTCACTGAAGGGATCAGCCTTGGCCAGCAGTAGGACCATGATGGAGCTGGTTGGCTCTGGCTCTGTCAGACATGGGGGAAGCTTCTCAGCTTCTCACAGACATCAACCCTGCAGTATCCACACTACAGTGCCATGCAAACCCTAAGTATTTAAATGTTGTAAGACTAATAATCTGTGTTTTTCTGCATAGTTTACAGAATCACAGAATATTCTGAGCTGGAAAGGACACACAAGGATCAAGTCCAACTCTTAAGTGAATGGCCCTTATGGGGACAGACCCTGCAACCTTAGCACCGTGCTCTGAGACCAAATACAATACTTTTGCAGTAAAAACTTTAAAAGCTATTTATAAATCCCTTCCTCCATCATGTTTAACTGTATAAGTGCTGTGACCAACAGCCTCTCTTTCTACTATTCATTCTTTATATATTCCCTTATTTTCATATATGCTTTTACAAAACACAAAGTTATGAAGAAGAAAATATAGCTCTTTCCTTCCAAAAATCTTGTCATACAACCTGTTGGCAGATGAATCAGTACCTTATCCGAGGACTAGAAATAGTGGTTTTTGCCTCCTAAAAGCATCCACTTAATCTAATGACTGCTTAGCCCCACAGCAACACACACAGTCCCATGGACTCAGTATAGTCACTGGGCTGAAGAGAAAACTTGGCGCTGGCAGGGAGTGACCCCCCCCCCACCCCTTTTTCTGATACAGTTGGTCCTGGAGCGCTCTGTGAAAAATGTTAAGGAGCATCTCTGTAGCTGTTCGTTGCAACAAGAAAGATTTACTTCATTACACTTTATGCTGCAGAGAACAAAAAACACACCATTCTTCTCCAAGTACCCCTGTAAAACTGAGGGAAAAAGAAAGTAAGAGGAAGTAGTTTTCACTGCCTCAAGTATCTCTAAATGTTCCTGTCTTGCCAAGCAGCCTCTCTCCTACATATATTCTAAAGCTCTACAGGAAAAGAGCAGGCTCACTGCAGTTGAGTCAATCAATTTTAAGGCTCTTTGAAGAAGCCCTAGAAAAACAGACACCTCACAGCCTGAGCAGTCAAAGAAAAGATTCTTAAAGTGTTCCAATTTACAGCTGAGACCTACATCTGCATATGTGGTTAAATACTCAGAAAGATTCTCTGCCAGAACGCAGACTGGCTCAGGAGTTGGGTAGCCAAGCCCAAGTGAGGTTTCCCTGACTGCCGATGTTCGTTGTTGTGGAGGTCCATAAACACTGCTTTGGGAGGCTGGTTCTGTATCAAAGGAGGCCTCCCCAAAGCAATCCCTCTGCTGTTAAAAAAAACCTGACTACATCTGAAAGCAGTGGTTCCTCAGCACCCAGACAGCCTAAAACCAAATGACCTGGGCTGTAAGTATCTCTGAATTCCAATACATCCCCCTACCTTGGCTTGCCATATTTGCTCCTTCATGAGCTCTAACCTGGACACAAGATACACAGGCAACCCCCACTGATAGTCTGAGCAGTCCTCGCATGGAAAGACCAGGGATATTTGAAGCACGGCTAAGGGAGCTTCCACAGACACTCCCTGGGTAAAGCTTTAAGGGCTGAGGTTCCTGGAAAAGGGAATTTTGTATTTCTTTTTACGTCACTTTTTTTACATTACTTAAGTGAAATTCCCTACATTCAGCAGTAACTCACTGCCAAATGCAGCAGTGTTCATGTAATCCATAATCAAGATTCCACAAATTGTGGTTTGTACAGACTTTTTTTGTTGGTTTTAAACAGGAGCGAATGACAACTCAGCCCGCTGTGCAGCACCACTGGTCTCTGTGGCACTCCGAAGCCCGGAGTTGCTCTACAGCCAGACTTTGTGAGACACCTGCTCCTCATCCACACAGGAACCTCACCCTTAGCTACAGCAACACTACCCAGGCTGAGCAGTGGGAGGGGTTGGAACTCGGCTGTACCTGTGCAGTAACACCAGGCCAAGGCTTTCCAAAACAGAACATAAGAAAGTATTCCTGACAAAGATACTCCAAGCAAAATTTTGGGATGGTCTCTCCACTCTTCTTTTTACCTCCCAAAATAAGTATCAGCATCTATAGAAGTACAAAAGCAGAAAGGTAATCTTGCTTGCAATAGTACCCTTGAAATAATTACACCCACATGCAGACTGCTGAAAAGCAAACAACAGCCCACACAATGGAAGAGCTTAATTTCACAAGCCCTTAAGAAGTTTTCTCAGAAGCAATAAAAAAAAAAGAAAAATACACTTACATTGCACTGGAATATTACTCCACAACAGAGTAAGTGGAATGGGTAAAGACACATCCAATTAATTCACACTAGGCAGGAAGACGCTCCCAATGCCCCTCCAAAGCATTCCCACTCTAGGACTTAAAAATAAAAAAGCCATTTTGGAATTTAAGAGAAAAGCAATTTTATTGTTTACAAATCACACCTTGCTTTTTTTTCCTTTTACAAATTCCAAAACAAATGGAAGAACTTTTTAAATGTAATATTTTGTAAAAAGCCCATTTGCCACAAACTACTATACTCAGTGGAACAAATACGTATTTCAAGAGCGTGGCCAATTGTAAAAATAATCCTATGACATAGACATTGTTCATAAAAATACAGTAAAATGCACTTTCCCCACCTCAATAAATACATTTTAATCTTGTTTCCGGCTGGCATTTTAAGCCACCAGAGAGCTCTTAATGAAACAGTCACCAAAGTAAAATTTTTCCTCATGTACTTTTACAATTATTGCAATAGCATCCAGACCTGTAAGCATTTTTCTTGCAGTCTTTTGTTTCTAGCTTCAGGGGAATCACGGACAGGAGAAAAGATTTATCTATAAAAATGTGCTACTCCCATATTGATTCCCATTTCAGAAAGAATGCTTAAGATTTTCTCCTAAGAAACAGTCCACAGAACAAACTGTTTGAAAGAAGAATTTTCCAGAAAACTGAAGTCTACTGTCTGGAGCTACAGTTTTGTTTTCAATCCCTGTTTAATACATTTAAAATTAAAAAATCGTTATGTTAGATAAAAATAGAAGTTTTAGAACATCTTTAACAATGAAAGCTAAGATAAAGGTTTTGTTAGAAAAAAGAAAGTCTCGCCCTTTTTAAAAATCTTGCAAATTTTTAAATCCAAGTATTAACTTGAATTGTAGCTCTGCTTTCCATGCACACATGAAAATGCACAATTATACATACATAGATCCCTGATTAAGACATTTTCCAAATGGCTTATTAAAAGTCAATTTCAGCTGAAGTCACATTTTGTTTGCTTAAAGCACAGCTGCTTCTTCAGAAGACGAATATTTCCTCCTCCCTTCCCATCATGCTTCCCTACAGGTTCAGTCTACCTGTGAATGAGTCAGTGTTTTACACTTCACACAGCTTGTGACAATAAGTAGAGTATTACTGTGTCCAACTGAATGGGTGCCTTTTATAAAACAACCCCCCAAATCAACTGTTTC
The DNA here is from genome assembly GCF_000691975.1 of Corvus brachyrhynchos. Taxonomy (NCBI): domain Eukaryota; kingdom Metazoa; phylum Chordata; class Aves; order Passeriformes; family Corvidae; genus Corvus; species Corvus brachyrhynchos. The sequence goes on along the minus strand of NW_008240033.1, from coordinate 2,320,391 downwards.
ACGGCTGAGGCCATGGCTCCAAGGCTGATGAGAGGCTCATCTCTCTTTGCTGGTCTCCTTCACTTCCATTCATTAACTGGCTTCTGATGCATAAGAAGACATATATTTGGCATATTTGATGAACAGAACAAAATTAACAACAAAACAATTAAAATCCTCTGTGACTTCACAGATTCATTGCATCACTTATAGCTCTTCCATTTCAAAGTGTGTATTGAAGCTGTTTGCCATGGATGTATGTTCAAAGATCCTGGTCAGGCTTGGTTTCAGTAGCTCCATGGAATGACATGACAGCTCCTGCGAGGTATCACTCTTCAGTGCCATGATCTGATCTGCTCTGGGATCTCTTCTGTCATAGTACAGAGCCCATAGCAAAGTAATAGTGAGGATCATAGCCAGGATCTGCGTTACTCCAATAGAGATTCCTAGAAATCTCAGCACTTGCAATTGCTTCGTCCCTCTCAAAAAAGTGTACATTTTTTTACCGCATCCCTATAAAACAAAAATAGATTAAAAAAAAACAGTCAGTAATATTTGGTTTGCAGTTCCCAAGGCTTAGCTCATCCTACCCACTGCTATCTTTTCTGGCTCCCAAGAATCTCTCTCTCAGCTCCTTCAAACAATACTTTGAAAATTATTTTGCCTAGTTTTTAAGTGCTTCCATAATGCAAACTTTAAATTTTCTCATACACAGACTACTGGAAGAGATTTGTGCTACTTTTCAATTCAGAAATCACTCACAGTGGATCTGAGTTCCTATCAACTCTCACTAATGGTTAAAGAAACTCAACTGGTTTTGTGAAGGCTTAAAAGCCATTGAAGTCCTCTTTATCATCTTTTTTCTCTCCTCAAATTGAAGATCTTCAGGGTTGTCAATTATTTTAAACTCTTTTAGACTTTTTCTACAGATAATACCACACTCTGGAGCTAAAACAGTACTGTAGGAGGGATCTACGGACCTGCGTAACCTCATCAGAAAACATCTGATGAACACTACGTTAAAATGTTTTAAGTTGATGTTCACAAAAAGGGAATTTAGCTCTTTCCAAACCTTCAATGCAGGCTCTACAGTTTGCTTACACGGCCAACTAACTACCACACAAGGCTTCAGAAAAGCTCCCAAGCCCTTGTAAGGCAGCAAGGATCCAGGGAGAGGCAGCAGCTCTGGGAACTACTGGCTAACAGTGCAAAACACAAGTGACAATGTTCATTGCTCAGTAAGGGCAATGCCCAGTCTTAAGAGAAGATAAAACCATGAAGAGAGGGGCCTTTGCTATTCTGCATGATGCTTATTCTCTATTCTAAACTTTGCAGGGTTTCACAGCACAATTATCAAAGCAATATACATATCAAGGGAAAATTCAGAATAACAACCTGTCTGGGCACTGGTCCCAGAAGCTGACATAAGGAACCCATCAAAATGGGCACTGTCTTGAGAATGTTATTTTTCGCATTTATATCCTCACTTCATATTTCTTACCACTTTTCTAAGAAAATAAAGCAATCAATCAAAGTGATGGAATTTGAAGACAGGACATGATAAATAAGGCTTTTCAATCACACTGAAATTCCCCAAAGCCAATTTCCCCAAAGACAATTTCAAATGCTACAGTCCTAAATATATTTGATGAAAGGCCCCATTTTTGCCACACACACAAAATTCATACTGTAGTCAACAGATTTTCATTCAGGATCTAAATAAAATTAATGTACTCTATGATAATTGTACCAGAGTAAATTAAAAGATCTCAATGTCTTTGCTCATTTCACTGTTTCATTTTCTAAACAGCAGCAAACACACAGAAAACGAAGCAAGTATGCATTCTATGAAATTTCAAAAAAAACCACAAACAACAAAATGTAACGTAATTGGACTTGGTGGGGGGCAGGACAACAAAACCTGTCACGTTGGCATCTTCTTTTGTTCAACTGGAAGGCAGTTTAGTTATACTATTTCCCAAATTTGTTTTTAATTACAGAGAAACTGGACGCATTTTAATACTTTTGATAACTTAAAGAGATGAAGGTGGATGCTGGTCACAATTTAAAAATGCTCCACCATAGCAATATTCAAACTCAGTTCATTTGTTGCCTAGAGAAAACACCCACTAATGGAGAGCAATAACATTAATTCCTACATCTCCTGCAGTACACAGACACATAACTGAGATAAATTATGCCCAATCTAGATAGACTGTTTTCCTCCATTTAATGATGTTTTTATAGTTCTAATACACGTTCAAAATCAGTTTCAAAACTGAGAAACACCCAGCCAGCCCTGTTAACTTCACATTCATGCATTTTATTTCTGCTTATGTAACATTTTCATAGTTGATAGCCTGCAATTAAGCAGTACATAAATATACTTTCCTCAGCAAAAGTAGAAGTTTGTCACTAAGTGGGGAGCTCTTGTTGACAAGTCATATGTAGTATAAAACTTTGCAGCAATCATTCAGAAGAATCAGCTTCAGATTCCTACAAAGCTACGGATTAAAGGCTTGATTCATATGTATTAAACAGGCTATTTTATACTTTCAGTCTAGAAATAGAAAAAGCATGTATTTCTTATTTAGCATATATTACTAATTTACTATATCATAGAATAAGAACCTGAACTGAAGTAAGGCACTTCTCTGAGCAGAAAAGGTAAGCCATCAGCAAACTCAACCAATCTTTTGTACAACCAAATTTTGAGTATACTCAGAAGTATATTAAAGCAAATTTTAAAATTAAAAACTAAAGCAAACTAAAATTAAAACAAAATTCATTTAATTTCAATGAATTTTGAGTATACTAAAAATTATGCCAGAAAATGAAAGAAAATATTGAACATTCAAGTTTGGGGGTTTTTTTTAAGGTATCAACTCCTACCAATCATTTTATCTAGGCTGCAGTTCCCAATCACAAGATGGGCAGAGCTCCTCTTGTCCTCAGACCACAACAAACCTCCAAAGCCACATCATCATCTTCACACTTCCCTCACAACCATGCTCTTTCTAAGGTCAGTCTGTTCATGAAACTGCACCAAAGGTGAAGCTCATCAGAATAAAAGCAATTCGGGAAGACTAGGACAATTGAAAAATAGCTTTCAATATTCTGCAGGGACAACATGATTCCTGCCAAAAATACTTTCAAGCAGAACTGTAAGCCACCTTCCTTTCTGCAAAAATTAAATTGCGAAGGATTCCAGTTTAATACTATAGAAAGTTCTGAGTTCCCAGCAAAAAATCACAGCACAGCTACAACAAAACAAGTTATCAGTCCCAGACAAACCAAACTCCAGTTTTCTGAAGTACTACAAAGAATTTTTCTGAAGTACCAGAAAGGACTGGCCAAATATTTACATAAACCAATTTTAGGCTAGCGAGGCTAATCTTATCAGGCTCCCTCTCAAACCACCAGACTATGCAAGTTTGGTTTGAATCACTTTCTAAAAAAGCTTTTTCCCTTCAGCTCTCCAAAGCAGAAGTTAGGCAGATTAGTCTTGGAAGTGTATGTTGGTTTTGCATGATACTGATAAACTTATTAGCAAGCGTACTGTAAGAATCTGTTAAACACCCCACAGGCAAGAGCCATGAAAAGAAACATTTTGCCAACAAAATATTGTATGTATCTCAAAGAGAAATTAAGTATTTTTGTGGCTGATACAACCGAACAAAGCCTGTCCCTTTTTGAAATGGATTCCGCAAAAACAAATTTTTGCTAAGTGCTGAATCCATCCAAAATGCTCTGCGGTACAGTAGGGGAAGAACCATAAATATACCCCCTTCAGATTTCTTTAAAAAAAAAGCGCCAAGCAGCCTTTCTTTTATCAAGTGGGTCTTAACACAGCCCTTATGTCCTACATAATAATCATCTTTAGCTATTAATTTTCTACAAATAGAACCAAAAGAACTTGAACATATGAAGTGCCCAGAGAACCACTTTCCTGGAATATGGCATGGGCATGAAATGTTACCAAAAGAGATGACAGAAGAAGACCTTGCACTTTAGACACTGCATTCCAATGACTAATACTTCTCAGAAATTTTTGAGCTTCCTGGGCTCAAAGAGCAATTTTTCATTGAGTGACACTGGTTACATAATCCTGCCTTTTCACCTAAGAATGAAGCAGGGGGCAAATGAATGCTCTACTGCTTCCATACACTCCTTGAAGGCTCTCTACGACAGACTTCTATGGTATTAACAGTAGCAACAGTATTACAAAAAGCAACCTTTATTGCAGAGCGAGCCACAATTTTTAGTTTTTCAAAATGTGTAAGAGACTGACAGGCCCCAGAAGAAGCCTGAATGGCTTTCTCATTCAGGGACTGACACTTCTAAAGCATAATCAGTGCTGTCAGTGCTGTGAGCCTTGCCAGAAGGCAGGAGAGCATCTACAAGTAGCTGTTGAAAAAAAACCAGCCTCTGCCGCTGTCTTTAAGTTCCTTAGCACAGACTGGCCTCCTGAGGCACCGGCCTTTTGGCAGCTCTATCTTCTCTCTTCCTAGTGGAAGAACACAGCCTTCTAGGATGGATGTCAGAAACTCCAGATTAGATTAAATAATTTCTGTTCATAGAGCCAATACCATACAAATTAATTTCCCCGAAACTTGATTGTTTACTGGCAATAGCCAATATTCATTTTGACTTGTTCATACAGCGAAATCTCCTCTGCTTCAGAGGTGTTGCTCCATAGCTCTTGAACAAGAGCCATGCAACACATTCTTGTAAGAACAGGTCTTAAACAGCCTTAAAGAGACTAGGTGAAAATAAAATGGTTCTTTGGGTACTCTTCCATAATGTAGAGCTACACCATCCACTGGAGAAATGTTCATGCTGCAGCATCTGAAAGCATGATTCTCAGGCCCATCCTCCTTCCTATACACCCTGTATTACTCTAAAAGCAATCCAGTGAAGAATGCACCTCTTCTCAGGTCCTCATAACTACATAACTGAGACATGCCTTCTGTTGCTGTTGGACTACCTGGACTGTTGGTCATTCTGCTGTTACTGAATGGACAATTATAGGTCTTCAGAGGTCTGTCAGCATAAAAAAATGGCAGCTAACAAAGTTTCCAGACAAAAGTGACTTTAGACAATATTTGTGAGAACAGAGTTTTTGCAAAGAACATATTTACTTGTTTTTATAATTTTCACCCTAAAAACAGTAATGTCTTGTTACCGTGAGGACCTCCCTTATCCACTTTGAGTTCAAACAGGTTCTCGCCTTGTTTTAAGGCTTTTTTTGTAACTCTTCAAATAATCATACTGTAATGTAGAGAGAAAGAGTATTTTCACAAGAAGCTTCTATGCATGCTCAGAGTACAACAACTGAATTAGCTGCCTCCTAGCATGAGACCTGTTAACAAGAGAGCTCTCATCCTCCAAAGGGATTCTCAAAAGCATCCTTCACTGTACATTTCACCAAAGTATTCTTCCACTTACCCTGCAGTAGCTTGATGGTATGGTGCCTAATTTATAACTAGTCTTAAATTATTTCATACATAATTTTAAAATTTTGGATTGGAACAAATTTGAACTCCAACCTCACTGATATAAAATAAACACTCCAAAGTTTAAGCACATCTCAGATTTTAACTGCACTGCCACTAACCCATCTCACTTCCAGGTAAGGGTGGGTGGATGGCTTCATTCTTCCTTCTTTCCTCCCCCTGTTTCAGCATTAACAAATAATATTCATAAACACTTTCCATAAACACAACTACTCTACAAACAAATTACTCCGTTGCACTGCAAATGATGAATTTGGAAAATTATTGGATCAGGAAGAATGTACAAAACCTTCCAATATATCCACAGTTTTCTCCTTACCTCCTGATAAAGGTCACTGAGATCCTCATGATGTGCCTGCTTAGAGCATCCTGGGAATTCTCTGACACAACAGGAGTCAGGCGGCCAGTCCAATTCTGTCATTTCTAGCCAGTCTGTGAAGTACACCACGCCACAACATTTAAACTGCAAAGGAAGGATTAGCCAGATCAGTAATTATTATTTAATATCTAATATATAATTATTATCTAATTATATATTAGATCAGTAATAATTATGCTACTTCTTCAGTAGGTAAAGTAGGTCATCAAAAAACCTAAGTTCCTAATACCAACTTCCAAAACATTTACATAGAACTAAAAACATCTACAAGTGCTTCCATGTATCTTGTTTTGCTGTACTTTGACATAAAAGTCACATGAAAAATGTAATGTAGTGACCAATGAATACTTCAGAAACAGCCAATGATACTGCTCTGTGCTTTAAATCCCAATTGCTTCCTCAAAGGATGCTTCACAGAAATTGTCCTATCTCGGGATTCTCCTGGCCTTACTATAGGGAACTAACACAATTTCATGTCAAAATGGGGACTAACGAACAAGTATACTGGTGGCTAAAAGGAGTAGCTGAAAAAGGTCTTACTAGTGGACTATTCTTGCAAGGCTACAACTACAGACATATTTGTTGAAAACAGAAAAGCACAGATTTACCTGAATATAGAAAAAAAAAGTTAAAAGAGTAAGCAAAAATGTATAGAAATCACAAACGCTGAAAGGAAAACTGAAACGGGAAGGAAGGGGTATCACATTAAAATAAATACTGCAACAGAATCAACCTTAAAAAAAAGAAGTTTGGCTGCAAAGCAGATGAGCTGTAATTGCCTATAAAACCCACCAGGACTAACAACCTCCTCTGCAAAGCACACCCTGAGATTTAAAGCCAAATGACCAGTCTACCACATTAGCAGCTGCTTTCACATAGAAAAGGGATGAAGCTGCTACATTAGATTTGGTTTGGCACTGGATGTGGACTTGACATGACTGAAAACACGCTTTGCTGCAGAAACAAGATGCTACTTTTTTCTGCCTGGATGTCCTCCAGGACCAGCCTGAGTGTAAGTCATTCCCTGGTTCCTTTGATCCACAAGCTTGGAACGTATTTGCCCCTCTTAACCCGCTTCAGAGCCAGAGTCCTGTACTCCACACCACTCATTGTTCACCATCAAGCAGATCAGTGCCCAGACATGTTGGCACACACTGTGCCTTTAATTCATCAGTCCTCTTAAAAATCTCACTTCTTCCTTCTTTACCACAGCTCTCATGTCTCAGTTTTTAGTGGTTTGTTACTCAGTCAAAATCCTCCCCCCGCTGGACTTTATGGAAAGCTCAAGCTTTGGCTTCTCATTGCAATTGCAAAGACCATCTCATTAAATATCCTTTTCTTACTCTTGGATCTTTTCTTCCCCAGCCCAGTTCTTGCTTCCTGACTTCAGCTGACCCTTTCCATCTTTCTTAGCATGGTCACAACTCTGATATTAAACCAGCAAGAGGACTGGGGGAGAACACATTTCCCATCTATCTCAGCTGTTAAAAGATACAGAAGAAAGAATACCAAGCTGATCAGGGCTGAATCTCTGGTAACAGAATTGTAATTACAATTCTGCTGACTGAAGAAGGGCCACAAGTAAAGTGCTTATTCAGACATAAAGCACATACCAGGCTCATACATCCAGCATCTGAACTATAAGTAGATGGAGTATGAATGAGAGTCCACCAATTAAGTAGAAACTGTAAAAGAGCTTTCTCAGTTCTCCAAATCATTCATCACGGTCACAGATGCCATATGGAAAATCTAACTTCTAAAACTTCTTCTAACAACTAAAAGGAAGTTCTTCTTCCCTAGAAAAATTAAGGCTTAGTTGAAGTTTTACTATTAATATTCATATTATAACCAGCCATTATGATGAAACTACAACAACTAGGAGGATAAGAGGCAGTATTTAATTTAATCAACCTATACATTTAAACCAGGATACAGTACCAGCTCTATTCAATGAAAACTGATTGAGACCACTTGATTATATTATCTCAGGTACAGAACAGACATAAACACTCTACCTGCATATGAAGAATTACTCAGTTTCACAGAGCAGTTGTATGGCCAGAGCAGGGAACTGGGGGTGGGGGGG
>NW_008240033.1:2296727-2312381 GCF_000691975.1 Corvus brachyrhynchos | reverse complement strand
GTGCTGGTGTGTAACCTCTTTCTTTCAGGTTTTAGTATAAATACAGACTAACCAAGTGCTGCCAGGAAATGTTTAAATAAACAGGAAATCTGTACAACAATGATAGATTTCAACATTTCAACAAGGGCAGCACAATGACAGGTATTTAAAGAGTTCTGTTCCTGCACGTGAGTTATATTTGGAGTTAATGGGTTTTACCTTGGGCAATTTCATGTTTCTGTAACATAATACTTCATTCTATAAAAACAGTTCTGAATTTTAGTAGGCTAGAGGGCAAAGCTGTGAATACAAGGAAGCTTTTTGGTTTGTTTCCCACCCCCCAGTCAAAGGAAATAAAAACCCTCATCACTTTCACAAACCTCGGCCAAAGAGACAGTGTTGGCATCTTTTTGGAAACTTCCTTTCCCATTCCTTTCCAGCTAAACATATCTTAACCATGACAGCTCCATGAAAGGAAACTAACAGAGCCTATGGGAAGGGGAGCACAGTTTAATATTAAAACAACATATAGACACATTCATTTTACTTTACCTGCAGATTTTTAATTTTATATATATCATATCCTTCAACATTACAGTAATCCTAAAAGGTAATGGTGTCCTAACCTTACTGAAAAAGGATATGAGAATGTTAGCAATTTAAATGAATTTATTAACATTCTGGTTTTGGTGTTTAATTACCTTTAGGGCCTACAAACTAAAGAATTGGATACCAAGTGATGTCAAAAGACAGCATCACTACACAGTGTTTCATACCAAATGAACTTGCATTTATTTGCCTATTCACTTAAAACCAAACCTTTTTCCTTAGCAGATAAATAACACTCACTGAGCAGGTATTACTTTAGTTCATGAATTAACCGTCATCTTACCTCCCTCTGGAAGAAATTCCAAGCATGGGTCAGCCACTGGTACCTAGGTAGGCCATAATTGGTCATCCTGGCTTTCAGTGTGATCATATCGGACCACTGCACTGGAACCTGGAGCAAGGAGAGATAGGTGACTCACACAATGGATCAGAAGGCTTGTGGCTCCAAACCCACAGGTTCCATCTATACTGAGATCTTTCCAGTGCAATGACTAAAATAACTTTGTATACAAATAAAACAGGAAACCAAGTGTTGCAATTTTTATGATTCAATACTTTACAAGACCTTCTTAAAATATCAAGGAAAAGTTATTTGTTTCCTTTGCTTACAAATTAATGTAAACTGAAAAGCAGTTACATTTTGGAGAGATTATGGGATGATTTGGTACAATTTATTTGTATCATTACCAGATTGTTTACCTGGCATAAAACTTGGACTGAGTTCCATCCAAGTTATCAGGGATGGTATCTGTTTGACCCATTTTAGATATTCCCATGGTGTTGTCTTAGATAATAGAAATAAACAGGCAGCCAAATGGGGAAATTCATCTCAAGATAAATAACTTAAACAGAGCAGATGAATCATTCTCTTTAAGTCTGAAATCCACTTCACTAAGGTGAAGAACTTTGATTTAAATGTCTAATTTCTACATATATAAAATTAATTGAGATGAATTCTACCCCAGGAGTTTTTTCAGCCATTTTCTGGCTTTGTCTGGAGTCCTGCATGCAGGTATCCTGAATGTGCTCCATTTCAGTAACTTGCTCAAAAACTGTAACAAGGAAGAGTAGACAAGGCCCAATGACCTTTTTTTCCCAAACACACTCACAGCCTTGTGAAAATTTTTCTTCTGAAAGGATTCTGAAAGATTTTTCTTACAAATGTGACAACTCAGAAGTGAGGTGCTGGTGCACTCCATTGTCTGAATACAACACCTCAGTTAGCAATTTATTGCAGAGGCAAGCGCTGTGGCACCTGACATACAGTGAAGTTACAAGTAAAGATCAAAACCTCACTTCAATTCAGCAGCACAAATTTCAGTGTGCCAAAACAAAACAAGGATCTGAAGACTGCAGTCACCATTCTAGGAGCACATACCATCCATGCTGAGTTTTGCCTTGTTTCCATCAGCCTTAACAGTCAAGCTAAAAGAAACCACAACTGCAGTATCAGCTGTCACTTGAATGGGAGGGGAGCCCAGCCCCTCTAGCAGCGGTGACTTTGCTCTCCTGTTTAATTTGAAGCTAACAGTAAGGGCATTCTGTAAGTAGCAACAAATGTTATCTAAGGAAAGAAAATTTGTACAATACTTCCCAAGGAAGCTGGTCTTCATTGTGCTAGATGCTCTACAAAAATATAGGGACTACCACTGCCTGCCTGAACCCATAATACAAATAGGAACAATTGATAACATTTCATTACCACTGCTAAGTTATGGTACATTTTAGATGCCCTAGCAAAGCTTCATATCATCAATATATTAATAAGGTCCCAGAAATTTAACATGCCTTTCACTTAGCAGATTTTTGCATTGAACTCACTATTGTTCACATGAAAAATATGTTATCGGTAGCGTACTAAAGATACGTAAAAGCATGATCACAGAATATTTCTGTCACGAACATTTACACTGGTCACTATAATAAATTGATTTATTTTTGTACTCAATGCATTTATCTTTCCTCTGCATTGCAAGCTAGCACTCTGCTTTTTTTGGATAATAGTTGACAGTGCTGCAATTAAGCTCCTACTTGCTAGACTGTTTTTTATTAACTTATTTGAGTTAAACACAGTCCAAGGTTATGCCTGCAACACACTACATCCAACTTCTTCACGAAATCAATGGAAGGCAGGGGAAAAAAAACCCTCAAGAGGTGAGAGAAGGAAATTAAAAGCAAAGCAAAACAATCTAAACCCCACTGTAGGAAAGCAATATGAATGCTGGAGCTAAGGAGGCATTTCAGAATCTGTGTGTTTTGACTGCTGCAAGAATGGCAACAGGTAAAACTGGACAGGTAATAGGTATATTGATGTACCTACTAAATATCTTTCTGTCAGCTCATATACGTGGTAGTGCACAATAATACATGATTAAGATACATTTGTTTGACTATATACCAATACTCATGTGTAGACAAACAAAAACTAGAGATGCTGGTTTGACTTTAACCTAAGTTCTATAAAGTTCAGTCTGCCACTGAGATCTAATTACTCATTATTATTTCTCTAATGACTATCAAAGCTTGATCAACACCTAAATAAGCCAAGAACCCACACTGGCTTTTCAATCTTGTGGGTGGAATAAATTAGTCATGAGGCACACTACATGCTGAGAGCTATCATGAGCTGGAAGGAAAGCTGTTTATGCCAGGACTCTTAGAGCAAGTTGTCCACACACCAAGGAATGCCCATACTGGATCAGCAGAGGCAGTTATGCCTCAGTAACATTTTTGACAATATCACCCACACTACACTACACACCCACCTACACTAATGCCAACTGATCTCTGAAACCCACCAGGGGCTCATGTGATTTCATGCTACACTGAAACCAGTATGACATCAAGATACCCCTATGGTTGTAAGAGGGAATCATCTTATCTTTATCGAGTAGGAGGAAGCACATTCTAGGGAATGACCTGCACAGGTATGGAAGAGCCACTGAAAAATAACTGTTCTCTTCCAGACTGCCACATTCCCTATGGTTCTCAGCAGCAAGAAACCCACACCATCACACAAAGAGCAGCAGTGTTAGGACAAAGGGAGTAATAGTAAGAAATCAAGAAAGAGAATACAACAACAACAACAAAAAATGAAAAGACCCAAGCCAACACAGTATTTCAGGAGATAAGGAATAAAAAAAAATACACATAAATAGGGAGAGAAGAAAACAGACAAAGAAAAGCAAGAAAAAAGGCATCTGGGTTTGCTGTGACCCACTGCAGAAGATGCAGGCATGGAATCCAGTGCTGCTTACTTTAGCAAAGGGCTGAAGGGACAGCAGTATTTTCGTCTGGAGGGAAACAGCATGACCAGTGACATAACATATAGTAGGGCTTTGCCAGCCTTTATCAAACTGTCCCAGGTTTGGGTTTCAGTAGAACAGCAGATAAACAAAAGCTTGGGGGTCAGACTAAAACACAGCGTAACTTCAGGGTTTCTAACTGAATAGCGAAGGCTGAAAAAGCATGTTCCAGAGCTGTGAAGGCTATGCAATTTCAGGAGGTTTCCACTGACAAGATTTCTGTGGAAAGATGGATGTTATCTGTAACAGCCATCCTTGGCAAAACCCCTGCAGAGGGCAGCTGCGCCCATAACATGAAGAATGCCTCGTCTGTATTCCCCATTTCAAAATGAATCAATGGAAGCTGACATTTAAAGCAAAGAAATAGCTTTAATTGTTATTATATTAGAACACCTCTCTGGAATCTGTGCTGCTAGGGAATGAATTCTGATGCAAAGTCCTGCCATGTAACTTCAGACTTCAAATCTGCCAGAAATTCCTTTGGTCCAAGTACTGTGTAAATATCAAGAAAGCTCCCTCACATCTTACTACAATATAATTGTCATTCACTGTTGGAAAGACCATTATATTGGGCATATCTTGGCAGTTGAGAGAAAAATATTTGTCCCTCTACTCATAAAAATGTACCAGACTCAGTACAAGATGTAAGGATATAGCAGCCAGCAGTTACATTTCAGTTTAATTTGTTCAACACTTACCTATTTTCTTACATGATGGTTACAAGTCCTCAGTTTGAAAATTAAAGGTTGGTGCAGTTATAAAAACCAGACAGAGATAAAAGCCTCTTCACAAGTTTACAGAAGAGTGTTTTATAGTCAAGACATGTTTTGCTTAAAACTGGCATTTATAGCTTGTGGAGGCAGTGTGCAGAATTTAGCAGACAGCAAGTCCTCTATTGAAAGAATATGCTGTCTGTTTACAATGTAGTACATTCTTTAAAACACAAAGAACTTTTGGGGCAAAATCCTTTCAAATTCTCTCATCTCCTCTCTCAAAATCCTTATTTAAGCTTGAAGTTCATGATTTATCCTCAAAAATATCAAAGACTTCAGTGAGAACCTGCCTAAGCAAGAATTAACATAAAATTAAGTTCTTAAAAGGGGGAATGACTGATTTGGCTCTCAAATATAGAGGGGTTAAGGAGAAACCCAGACAGGGCCTTCCAGACAGACAAGCTCTCCCAGGAGAATTCTCTGTTTAAAATGAAGGCAGTCACTTGAAATTAAACTGTCAGAATAATGAACAGAGATAAACACTACAGCAATTAGAAAACAGCTAGCTAATGGAAAACTTAGTTTTCTTCTGCTGAAAAAATGCAGCCTCCTTTTCTGACTCACCGTTATTTCCTGCTCGTAGGTCCAAACACCACAGGCCAGTTCAATGCAGAATATTACAAGCAAGCTTCCAAAATACTGCAGAAAACAGAATGGTCTTAGCTATTTTTTATCTCTTCAAAATAAAAAAGTTTTCAAAGTTAGATATTGTTAAGTCTTTTTTTCAAAGGTGAAGAACTTTGAAAATATTATTAAAATTTCATGACTGAAGACATAGATATGGAAATGCATTTTTGTAACCAAAATATGAAAGATTCAGGCAGCAAACTTTATGCAAGCTAAGATCATGGAACATTTCTTTCTTGAAAAGTACATTCTTATCAAAGTGATTTAGGTATTTGAGGTCAGGTCTAACTGTACTAACTGTAATATTTAGAGATTAATTGAAGTATCTTTTTTTATTACAAGGTATAACCCTTGAACTATTTAAAAATAGGAAATACAAGTATAAATTAAGAAGTAGAGACCTTGGTAATGAAGCTTAAAAAAACCTGGCCGCTCTAACTAGAAGGAGCGAGAGTTTCTTCTATATAGCATCAACAAACCCTTTCTGAACTGCAGGATAAAGCTACATGGACTTTAAAGCTATTTTAACTGGTGTTCTCTATTAAAAGTGTCCTATTTATCCTTTATTTAAAGCAGAAGTATAGTCTCATTTATTCTTGACTCCAAATTTACTTCCATGTCAGTGGACTGAGCTTCCCTTTGCTCTCGGTATTCGAGACTTTAGGGTCACAATCTTCATGGATTTTAATCTAATTTGAAAATCAAAGAAACACTATCACAATATAAAATAGAATAAATATACAATTCCATTGGTAGGATACAAATGGCTTCTAATTTAGTTATTTCATTCAGGAATCTATTTAGGACACAAAACATGAACTGATGATACGGGGTTTTTTTTTAAAGGGTTAATAAGATGTATTGTTTAAAACAGAGTATAAATCCACAAATATTAGGCTTTAACAGTCATCTACATAACACCTTTTTCATTCATCTGGTCTGGAACTGAGTAATTCAGATACCTTGGCAGCTACTGGTCTTGGCTTATCTCTACTTGCTCAACAAATCTAACTCCCTGAATTAGTGATGTAGATGCACACAGAGACATATAAGAAGTGCATGTAAAAATACTCATGTTAATTTTAAGAGAAATCTGTACCCATACCCTCCCTCTGCAAAAGTCTATCCAATAAATATGGTACTGAAAGAAGAACTCCTGTTTTACTAGTCTTCATCATGTTACATTGCATCTTAACAGTCATTCCAGCTGAACACCACACTGCATTTCCTTACATATCAACACTGTAAGCACACACAGATCCAGTACAAGTCTTCAATAACCAATACGTTCATCCTCCAAAGATCCAAAAGAGGAAAAACATGAATCACACCTTCCAAGAACAATGGTGCTCTCTCTAAGAAATAAAGTCATAAGCTTCTATGCAATGTATCTACTAATCACTGCAGCACCTAGTAGCTATGCAAAGGGTTCTTTTAAAAAAACCAAACATGGAAATCTACTTCTAAGTATTCACTTTGAAAGCAGGAAAGAATACCACATACTTTAGTGCCACATGCTCTTTTAATTAATAATTATAATAAAAAATGTTTAAGGGCATTATGACTAATCCCCTTAAATATTATGACTTATACTCTTAAACCAACATTTTTGAGAGGGAGAACAGCTTAATGTTTCAATGAAAAGCGCATTTCACTTCTTGGCTGTCAAAAGAAATCTCAGTGGGCTTATACTCTAACTGAATAACAAGACTGGAACTGTCTGCTATCCCTGAATCTTATACAAAAATCACTGATTGTGGTGAAAGCAACATATCTGGGAGTGTACATATGGCATTCTCTGCAAAACTCTAAATTTGCAGTTCTTTGCAACATTTAATTCATTCATCAAGCTTAACATTTGAAACTTCCTCATCTTTCTCAGGATGTAAGTTAAGAATGTTTGTGGTAGTAGTAGGAGACAGAAAAGCCAAACCCAAGATTTTCGTCCCATTACTGAATACAGCCCAAGATAGAAAACTACTTAGCCAGATTCACT
Source organism: Corvus brachyrhynchos (assembly GCF_000691975.1). NCBI lineage: Eukaryota > Metazoa > Chordata > Aves > Passeriformes > Corvidae > Corvus > Corvus brachyrhynchos. The sequence continues at coordinate 2,305,092 of NW_008240033.1, read as the reverse complement.
CATAAACCCCTTTTGGGTCTGCCAGGGACTGAGCACTCCTGACTACCTACATCTAGACACATCAGGGCACTGCAGAATCAAGCCTTCTGTCCTCAGAAAGACCATATCTGTTCATAACACAAAAGAGAAAATACACAATGAGTTTACACACAGGAAAGGCCATGCTCGGAGGTTGTTTCTCTCTGCTGCTGAAGGAGAATATTATACCTCTCTCTTTGTAATCGTTTGCAAAACAAATACTTACATAGCAAGTTTTGTGGGGAAGAAAAAAATCCTCTAACCATTATTTAGATTTATTACCCCTAATTTCCATCTTCCAAATCTAGAAATTATTACTGGCTTCAATGCTTATTCCTTGTCCCCAGTTAAATTCCCACAAGAGTCTGAATGCTAAATGCATCTTCCTGCATTTCCATGCTTCTGGTTCTTGCCAAAAACAGGGACTTTGTTTTAGAGCAGGCTTAACATTTCTTCCTGTGAGTTGAGTGGCTACATGTCGTAAAGATGAGTAACTCACTGAGGAGCACGGTTGTACATCACACTCAAACTGCACCAGGAGGTCACTGATATAACCTTCTACAGAACACCTCCCTCAGAGTACTCTTGGCCTTTGCTGAGATTTTTTTTTACTGTTTCTTTGTTTCTCTTTTTCTTTTTTTGGCAGAGAGAGGGTAAGAAGGGGAAGGCACACAAGGGAGCGAACAGTTTTGCAAAGACATCTACAAGCTATGATGAAATAAAGCCACAGTTGTGACCACTTTAAGAACTGGAGACCCTTTACAGGGCAAATCCCACAGACTTGTAACACCACCCTTTTGTAGGCAATTGCTAATCACTATCATTCTCTCCTTACTGTGACTACGCAAAATAATCAGAAAATTGAAGTGGTGCCTTGATCCTGTTACGAACACATCAGTTTCACTGAAGGATTTCCTCCAGCAAAACTGTGAAAAACCTAAAATGTTGCTTCCTTGAGAGAAGCTGAACAACTGAAATGCTGGCAGAAAACACTCTTTAGAGAGTAATAAAGTAAAATTATTTGCCAACTTAAAAATAAATAAAGCGTTAGACATTTACTACTCCATACATCATGCTTGTGGCCAAGATACTAAACTTCAGTATACGTAAACTGGATGTTTTCAGTCAGCAGGAGCTGGTTCTCCTGCAACCTCCTTGTTAAGCTTCCTCTAGCACAGGTCACATGGTGGAAGGGAAGGAGAGAGAAGAGAGGCAGGCAGCAGCTCTGTAAAGCAGTCATTTTCCAACAGGAACATTACATCTAATACCTGGAACATTGCACAAGCACTTGGATTTGCAGCACTGACAGACTGCAGGGGCTTACACAACTCTTTTTCTAGCACATCAGTCCTGAAAGAGAGGTGAAGGACCTGGGGGCTCAGGAGAATCCTGTTCTCCTTCCTTTCTTGTGCAAGAGACTAAACATTTAAGAAGTGGGAATTACTGAAGTCATTACTGTGAAAACCAGTTTCAGAGATACAGAGACATGAAGGACCAAGGAAAGATAGTAAAGATATCCCCTACGTAATCACCAGGCCGTGTTCTGCTGGAATACTCTTCATGAGGTACAGGCGCAGAAGTGCCCACAGTCAATATTCAAATCCTGAAACCTCCAATACCCACACGCAACAACAGCACGGAATCCCACCACTGAAATACTACCTACTAGTGCAGAGATGCTACCAGCTTGTAACACCTACTGCAACTTGCAACAGCCTCCACAGAGCTCTTGCTCCTGTGCAAGTCAAACAACCCCAAGCTCACATCTACAGGGAATTCATATATAAGACGGAAAGGACAGGGGGATAGTGAATGCAAATCCCATTACTATAATTTCAGCCACAGAAGGGAGGTAACCATCAAGTAAATAAAGACAAAAACCAAACCAAACCAAAACCAACACCTACCAAAAAAAAAAAAAACCAGGGACTAGTACTGAATAGGTTTTGTCCTAATTCAAATAGTTATCTGCATAAAGGCTATCAGACCACGATAAAGCACTAAAAACCATACATGGTATTTTCAGATAGGCATTAAAAAATCAATGTAATTAAAACCTATTTTTATAAAGATCTGTATAGACTGTGTAAATATAATCAAAAATTTTAGTGTGAATAAAATTTCTGCACACTACAGTGGCACCCCCACATGAGGGTTCAAGCTCCCTATATGCCAGTGTACACCAGCGCTCCATACATGGAGCATATATGCTCTGGCATAGGCCCAAAATGTCTTCCTATCTCTCCATCTAAGGCTAAAAACTAAGCTACAAAATTAGTTAATCCTAAATAAATTACAACAGGCTTTTTTGCTATTACATTTTTTCTACCAAACTAAGCTGATGTCCACCACCACCAAATACATTCCAGGAATGTATTTCTTTCTTGATCATCTCAACCACTGAGATGAAAACACGAATAAAAATACTAAATGCAAGCACAAAATCATTCTTACTGAATCTAAGGCATTTTAAATTTGTTTAAAAGGTGTTTGTTCCAACAACTCCCATTCTGTTCAGAGAGTAATAGCAAAGAGCACACACATGAAGTGTCTCCCAACATAAAATCTCTCCCTCATGGCCTTCCATCCTGCAGAGTACAGGATTTTTTTGTTGCAATTGTGGGCAACTTAGGGAAGGATGTAAAGCATGAAGCACAATGTCTTATGTCTTTTGCAGAGATGCAATATAAAACTCTTACTGTAGTTTTCTAGAGATTTTGTGTTGAACACACCACGTGATTTCTGCAGTTAATAACCTAATGTAATTTGTCTATGCTTTTCAGGCAACAGGTGAAAAGAACGGGTGACAAATAATCTGTCACCAACATAGCAACAGGATGACAGAGGAAACTGAGACTTCACAAAACACAGTACATGGAGAGAGATTTTCAGTTCTTCTCAGAGATTTTTTCACAGCAGAAATACTGAATTCTAACTACATTTAGCAAAGGAAAACTTGAGTTAAAACTCTATTGCCCTACAGTAGTTTCCTTCAGCACAACAGCCAGGGCAATTATCAACAGCCAGTGCCCTCCTTCAGCCACCATGATGATCCCACAAATCATCATGATACAAAATCAGCATGACTGTCCTCTGAGGATGCCCTTCTGAACCCTGTGTAAACATTATGTCAGAAACAAAGCTAAGACCAGGAACTCTTACAGAAATTTGGTGACTTTTGGCATTTAGTGACCAAGTCACTATGGCACTCTGCTGCCGAGCAGCCCAAGCAGATAAGGGCTGCCATCCTACAAAGCTGAGTGCACCCAAGTATATTCTGGAAGTGATGGGTTTTTTCCACACGTGATTTTTTTACTCTGCCACTGATGGCTTCAGTAATTTGTTGCCAATGACCTACAAAATGCTTCATCAGCAAGCAGCTTCTATAACCAGTAAAACTGGGCTGTTAGCCTATGCACAAGGAGAATGAAAGACCTGAACATATCTGCAGTCATGCTCCCTCGAGCCTGCTCATACCAGTGATCGTTTTGTTTGCAGTTTGCAAGTGCGACTTAGAAGCAAGAGCCATGAATGTGAACAGAGACAGGGTTCTGTGTCAACTCAAATTTCATCAGAAGTAGGAAGGCACAAGAATGGTTTAATTTATCTTTTTCCTTGCTCAGACCTTATTGTTTTTACGTTGCATCATGCGCTTTTCTGTTCTGACAGCTTCCTAGTTAACTACTGTCAACCTGAGGAGACTTCAGAATCTATTTAAATAATGCATAGAGAACAAATATATCCCATCACACAACACAGTCAGAATACTGACTTGTTAAGCCCACTTCCAGACAGTGAAGCAAGAGTGCGTTCTGTGTATGAAAGCAAATAGCAATGGCAGGCAGGGGCTAACTACTGGAGTCAGAAGTTGCAAGAAAGTGAAGAAAAGCGAGAGCATGGAGAGCTTTTGGAGAACTTGTTCTACAAGACTGTAGAAATCCTTCATTTTCTGACCAAATACGCCTTTCTTTGAAGGATGGGTGTACTTATTAATGAATCATTATTCACATCACCTGTATTTTATTTCATAAACATCTTTTTTTTCAAGCTTTTTCTCCCAGAAGACATAAAACCTTTTTTTTCCCCCCATCAGACTCAAGAAAAAACCCAGTCCTTATGCCAGAGCAAACAAAGAGTAGCTGATGAACAACTCCAGCCTCCTCAGACTTGCTGTCTCACACTGCTTTCTTGAGCAACATGTTCCATATGGCATTAGAGGTGAAGAAAGCTCTGGAAAGGGCAGCGGCTGAAGGAACTTGCAAGAGGGCAACTGCAGAATGAAACCTTACCATAACCTCTAAAAGACCAGAGTATCTGGTATGTAAAGTGAATGCCAGCAGATTTAAGAGTTATGCATAGCATTTCCCAATGGCTAACAGCCCAAGTGCATCAGCCTTGATCTTCTGAGATGCAAGCCATCCAAACATCTCTCTGCCCTCACCAGGGAAACCTCAGATGACCATCACCACTGGATCACCAACAGGAACCAGAATCTTTCTGTGTAAAATCTACCAAGTCCCTCCTCCTTCGATAACTTGTAAGCTATGGTTCCCTTTATCTTTGTCAGTTTACAAACTAACAAGATTATTTTACTGATTAATCCAGCTATCTTTTTCAAAAATGGAGCAAACACTCACTAAACCTAGTCAGACAAGCTGCATGGAAAACTGATATCCTGTTTATCCACTTCAGCAGCACAAATTTTCCCCTGCACCCTCAGCCCTGCCCTGTAGGAATTAACAGTCCATTCAGTAATTTTGATTTTAAATTCAGTTTATGTGCTTGACAACACAGAAATTTGTGAGAGATGCAGCCAAAAGTCAACACGGAAATGAGCTGAAACCATCGACTTGCAACACAAGCTACTGAATATGTCATCCAGTTCTTCAAAATAAATACATTTCACACAAAAATAATCAAATATCTCTATTATCTTAAATTTTGTTTCTGAGATCACAAAATTTTATCAAAATGTCTTAAAGTCTATGATCTTCACAAAGTCCACTGCTTTTTTGTAAAACTTTGTAAGTAAGTTTTAAATTAATTTTTTTTATGGCAATGAACTTTCTAGTTTTTGAAGCTACGTATCCAAGTTATTTTATTAAGCCATTTGTTTTTTTAGAAACTAAATAAAATTATTTATGAATAATTAGATTTTTGTTCACAGCCTTGATTCTTCTGTGGGATATTCTTCACCTGTTGTAAATTTTTACTTTAATGGTTATCTTTGCTTATATAAGTAAACTGGTATTACTTTGGAAATAAGCAAATGCACACTTCCTACAGTTATTAGGATTTACTTGCTAAGGGTTCAATTACCTCAAGTCAGTGAACTTCCAGAAATAGGGTTATTGCAAGGTCATGGTAAAGTACTAAACAGGATATAGGTAAAGATAGACATTAGACCACAATTTTCATATGGGTTGTCATATTCTCTTTTCCCTTTTTCTTCTCCTATTTCATAGGATTTAAATCAAAACCTAAAGTTTCCTTTTTCTGCACAGATTTTTCAAAACACAGCTTCCTTCATTTGTCTACCTGCTCTTTATTTTCTACCAAGGAAATTACACACCATAAAAATGTTTCCTTAGTCAAGAAAACCCTTTTTGCTTGTAAAATAGACCCATTTGGTGCTATACACGACTCTGCTTCAGCATGCCCCAAGACACTTCAAACAATCACCATTTTGAGTGAAGAAATGATCTTATGATATAAAACCCACACTGCAGCCCCCGTACACAAAGCAAACTGCCTTTGTGGTTTAACAGTCAAAAGGGTATGCTTCAACAAGAAAAAGATTAATCTACCTGACAGGATATCCACTCCATACACAGCTTGAGGCAACAAGAATGCAGCTGAACCACAGCATCAGCAGACCCCATCGGTGAGCTGGGCTGTGTCTCAGACAGGACACAGGTATTTGGCTGGGCTTTGTGGATTCATACACTTCTTCCTTGCTCTTAGGAACTTCCCCCATTCCCTTTTCATTTCAGCAAATAAAAAAAACCTGGGCAAACAAGCAATGAGAAAAGAAGAGCTGGAAAGGACAGAGGGGAGAAAAAAACCTAACTACAGCAGAAAGACCACATATCTCAGCAGCTCCCCATCTTTTCTCAGTCAAGATGCAGCAGCACTCATTCCCATCCTGGTATCACTCACAACTCTCTACCCTCAACAACCCCAGTGCCTGGAACCTACTCTCATATCAGTCCGTCTTTTCAATAGTTTTGGGGTACCCACATCCATCACTTCACCAACCTTTTTTTTGCTATCTTCCCTCCTCTTTTGACCTGAGAGCATTATTCCAGAGCCCTTTTCAGTTCTGGTGCTGTTTCATTCTCTTCTACTGCCCTGGGTATCAACGATTTGTAAGACTTGGAGGGAAGAAGCAGTACTGACAGTGTAACAAGTGGGAATGAGGAAAAACAGGAACAAGGAAGGTAAGAGCAACAAGGCTTGCTCCAAAAAGATCATGAGGCCAAACACAGTGACACCCAATCAAACGAACATTCAGGATATAAGTCCCCAAGAACAAAGTAGTCAGCTCCCATCAGGCGCGCCTAAAAGTACAGCATGCAGTAAACATACTGGAATCATGAAATGACTACTGTCAATAGATATCTAACTTCCGTCTCAACACTGTGCCTCTTTCCTAAAGCATTATTGAAGATATATACACAAAAGAATTAAAATTTATGGCCTCCTAACGGCACTATCCAATCCCACTGTCCTAAGTCAAAGGCGTTGCCCTCAAGAGGCCAGGCAGTTCTTGTTACTTGGAGCTGCTGGATAACTGCACCAAATTGTGCTGTGTAGCCTCTGCAACACTGCCAAGCATTCAAGGCAGCTGCTCAGTGCCTGGATGAAAGCAGCAGATCATCACCATGATCACAGCAAATATTTGGATTTAAGTCAAGTACTTGGAAGAAGACCTGGACACTCCCAGCAGTTCAATTCTTGTCATGCTCCCCCACGCGGCTCAAATACACAGCTGCTCTTGCTTGCTGTGTGTTCTGCAGGCAGCACCTTCATCACTGCACAATTCCCAATATGCCACATGGCCAAGCAACTCATGTCTCCTCTGTGAGCTCCCTCTCCTACTTAAGGAAATTCGGCACTGTTTCAAAGCACTTGCCTTAGAAAAAGTCTTTTAAGGACATACACAGCAAGGATTTATTTATGTTGGGGAAGGCAAGGTCAACAAAATGCACCATGCTTCCACAGGCAGACAGAGAGGCTGGCACTGAACCCCAGGACCAACGTACTCCGCTCCACAGAGCTGGGAGCCTGCAGAGTGCACGTGTTCCTGCAAAGCTTGGCTTAGCACTGTGGTGGCATTGTGGCATCACCAAAATCCATCTCAAAATCGAACAACTTGTTTGAACCTTAAAAATCCTGATCTAAACAGGAAAGAATCTTGCTCTCCACTTCAAGGCAAAAAAATGCATAATAGTTAGTACAGGCATCATCTCCAGCAGTTTACCTTTGAATTCAAAATTAGAAATATAGCAAGAACAAAAATACTCTATTTTTCTGAGAAAGTTACTCATATTTGAAACTACTGGGGTATAATAAAAATTGGTGAACTTTAAGTGTATTTACTCTTACCAGTGGAACATCAAACCAGCAGTACCTCAGAATGTAAGCTAAATGTCCAGCCCTTAGTTACCCACTGACTATCTGAAACTGAGCTTTAGCAGAGTACTAGCTTCTCATCAAACCTGAACTACAGTATTATAAACACATTTAAACCAGTCTTTCAAACAAGGCAGGTGTCGGTTCTTTTGGGGTTCAGACTGGACTGGGCATAGACGGAGACGGTGACGAGAGATCTCTATAGGCAGATCTCGGAACATGCGGTTTATTGCAAAGGGCGTGGGTATAGGGGCACTGCTTAGAGCTGCAGCTGGCAGCTCTGAGCAGGCCCAAGAGAGCAAGAGAGTAAGCGGGTAAGAGAGAGAGAGAGCAAGAGGAATGAGAGTGAAGAAGAAGTGATGAGAATAGAATGGAATGGTGAAGTCTTGGTTACAATACAATAAATCATCTTCTGTACTGAATATTCTAATTGTCACTAACCAATCTAATACAAGATACAAATCCTATAGCATTTACATACAGCCTATAAGAGTTCTTATATTACCATAGAGTGTTACATCTTAACTTCTAAAAACTACTCTTTGGACCCCTACTGCTGAGCTAGTAGGGTCTGCTCTGACCCTTGGACCTGCCTGCAAGCAGAGGGTATTGTTCAATCAAGAGGGGATTACCTTCAGTCGGCCATACCATTGTTTTCCAGTTGTTCAGTAACTAAGACTTGGTATTTCAAAAATGGCTTTCATTTCGATGT
>NW_008240033.1:2290332-2294006 GCF_000691975.1 Corvus brachyrhynchos | reverse complement strand
GGGTGGGTCGGACGGTCGGGACGGACGGGGACGAGAGATCTCTGAAGTCAGATCTTGGAACATGCGGTTTATTGCAAAGGGTGTGGGTACAGGGGCACTGCTTAGAGCTGCCAGCCGCAGCTCGGAGCAGGCCCAAGAGAGCAAGAGTGTAAGTGTAAGAGTAAGGGTGGAGTAAGCGAAGAGGAGGTAAGTAAGAGAGTAAGTGGGTAAGGGAGTAAGTAGAGTGGAATGGTGAAGTCCTGGTTACAATACAATAAATCATCTTCTGTACTGAATATTCTAATTGTCACTAACCAATCTAATACAAGATACAAATCCTATAGCATTTACATACAGCCTATAAGAGTTCTTATATAACCATAGAGTGTTACATCTTAACTTCTAAAAACTACTCTTTGGACCCCTTCTGCTGAGCTAGTAGGGTCTGCTCTGACCCTTGGACCCGCCTGCAAGCAGAGGGTATTGTTCAATCAACAGGGGATTACCTTCAGTCGGCCATACCATTGTTTTCCAGTTGTTCAGTAACTAAGACTTGGTAATTCAAAGGTGGCTTTCATTTCGATGTCGCCTGTAGTTTTCATATTCCCAAAGTCTTTTGTCAGGCAATCATATTTATAAGGCTTTCCTGTTTCATCTTCCCCAACAGGCAGGCTAACCTGTCTTGTGACTCACTGTCCTCCTCCCACTCATACCACATTTGTAAATGGGCTGTTGATAAAAGCCACTAAATACAAACTCAGTCTGTCCAGCTTAATACCAAACTGCACGGGTTTACACCAAGTATGCCTGTTAGTTACTTCTTCCCTTCAATGCTTGGTATCTAAATAATGAAGAAATACTTTTGGTTGGTAAATAACAATTCCAGTGCCAAATGTTAGTACAAGGTATTGGAGCAGCTGTAACTGTGCTAAGAGTCCACATGGATAGGAACAAATATTCTTTATTACTACAGAGCAAACAAACTATACAACTGCTGCCACAAAAACGAAAAGAAAACAGACAACAAAATTTATTATCACTGAAGGCTCATATTAATTCCTGCCAACTGTAGTCATAAGTACTACAGAATAGTTGATGGCTGTGGTATTGTAGAGCAGCTAACATTTCACACAGAGTAAGAATGCTTTCTAGGAAGAAGACATTAGCAGTTATTGGTATCTTGCAACATAGCAGATGTCCAAATTTAATCACCCTTATCACCTCTGCATCCACACGGACTGAAGTGGGTGAATGCAGACAGAAGAATTTGCCTCAAGTGTTGATACGGTCAACAGTATCTCATCATTCTTTAGATAGACTTCACAGAAACCACTAGTTTAATGATGGTTTGTCTGGTTGTGTTTCAACGCAATACATGGCTTAGTCTGCCAGGGTCCAATTTATAACCAGGTTCCACCATAACTGAATTAATAAGCTGTTTGACCACACACCAACAGGGTCTAACAATGTTTAGCTCTGAGAAATATTTATTACTCTGTCAACTTTATGATAAAAATCAGTAACAGGATTTGTTCTACTGACCATCAAGTATTTCTAACAGTTTTCCCTTTGTGAAAACATATGCAGACAAATTTGAATCCTGTGCTGTTTGAATGCTGCAGTTACAGAAAAGTCATGATTATAAACACAAGAACTTGCAATGAAAACGCCAGCCAGGAAGTATTTTCCAGTGGGATTTTCATTAAGCTCTTCTTGTCAAGCAACAGAGCTTACTCTTCTTATTTTCATAAAACACGAACTTAAAAAAACCAAAAAAACCCCCAAAAACATACTTAAGGTTACTATTCTTAAAGAATATATTGGGTTATTTTTTGTTAGGCAATGTGCACAGCAGACTTCGAAAACAATCCAAAATGTACAGGGCCTCAGAAGAAGAGAGGCAAAGTATTTTTTTTCCAAACCCAGAACGAATCTTTTTGAAAGAACTGTACCAACCACCATAAAACCTGGACTCTACTTTCCCATCCTTGGACTTTCATGCATCCAAGTCAATGACTTGGAAAAGCCCAGATCTTCCACTTTAGGCTGGCATCACAGCTACTTCTACATGAGGAGGTTGGTCAATCACACAAAAAAAATATAGAAACTCAAGGTACACACGGACTCTTCAGACCAACTACCCTTCAGGACATATTTCTGAAGTGATTGAAATTAAATGATCATAGCTTTAAAAGGCTGGTTCTACAAAAACTCCAGAGTATGCACCTCAGACGACTGTGGTTTTACATTTTCCTTCTATTAAGCTGAGCAAACATGAGTTTGATTTATACTTATGCCCCCATGTGAAGACAGAAAGGTTTCAAGCATTTAATTGCAAGACAAAATTTCAAAAACAAATGAAAATGATTATGTATTCAAATGTATTAAAACCTAACACTATCTCTATTTTATTGTCCTTACACTTTATTACATTTTATAAAAATCCATTTCAATTAACATCAGCACTAGCAATGAGCACGCTGCCAGGATGTCAAGACTTGTATCCAAATATCTGTGCATGCCATCATTATGGCTTTCATGTACTTCAAAAAGAAGATTAAAAGCATGATTGAAGAGGTTGTTAATGTTTAACATGAAGGTTCTTTTCTTTTAGTTCATCTGGTTGAACAAAAGCTCATTTTGTTGATCCATCAGTTTTCGGATTAGTCTGATGAATGAAGCATTGACTTATGTCTGCATACTTCTCTATGGTATAACATAACTGCATTCATTTAACAATCAATCAAAGACAATGACATACTTAGGAAGATATCATTTAGTTTTGCTTATCAGTTTTTTTAGCAAGAGCAAATCTCAAGCTGCTGAAAATGAAATATTGCAACATAAAATGATAGAAATGTCTTGTTTTGATTTAGTATAACTTGACTGCCTAAACACACTTCAGTTGATTTATTTCCAGATGGCACTAAAGGCTATAAATGATTTTTTCTTTCCACTTGCAGTGTAAATAAACTGAAGGCCAAAACTAGTTTTAACTTCATTTTCTCTTGAAATAGTTAGGTGGGCTTTTTCAAAGCTTATACTGAAAATGACGTTTTCTTTCCCCAGATACTACATGGCATTGATCTACATCGTATAGTTGTTTTTACCTGTTAATTAGTTTAATTAGTATTAAAAACTATCACAACTATAAAATAAAGAACAGATTATGAAAGTAATCTTATAACCTTACGAAAACCCCCTAAGGCTTAGTAAGTTTATCATATTTTATTACTTTCACTATTTAGATGAAACAGAAATATGTACAACGCCCTTTTAAGGTATGTAAGAAATATTACTAAAGAAATAATTACATGGTATTAAATTACATTAATCCATTACTCTGAAGCATGTGCCCATAATTAAGTAATTGTCTTAGAACTTGTTCCCATTGACTTTAACATTGCAAGGTAAGATCCAGAAATAAAAAATGCATGACTATTCTGTTACTCTAACACATTCAGATTTAAATGAGAGTTTTCCCCAACAATACAGTTTTGAAAGAATAATCTTCACATTGCATACAGGCTTAACAAAATATCTGAAAGGAGAAACAGCACTGCCCTCTTGCAACCGAGGAAAACTTCTGCTGCAGATGTTCAGCTGGAGATACCAAATAAAGCTCTCTCCAACCCTCTCAAAATTAAAAAAAAAAAAAAAAAAAAAAAAAAATTTTTAAAAAAAACCCCAACAAC
>NW_008240033.1:2274222-2290239 GCF_000691975.1 Corvus brachyrhynchos | reverse complement strand
AAAAAAAAAAAAAAAAAAAAAAAAGACATTTTAATACAAAACACCAATACAGTTTTGTAACTGTTTATTCTGCAGTTAGAATATTTCTGTTAGAGAAAAGCTAAGGTTGAATAAATCTGTCAATTTCTCATGGTGTTTTATGGTCATTTCGTGCAAAATCCATGAGGTTTAGGTGTCACATACTCAAGCCTGAACAGATCCACAAGAAAAATTCAACTGAATGCACTTTGTGAGAACCCAACTCAGTGAAAAACACACACTGCAGTGAAAAAACAGCAGGAGCCCAACTCTACTTGCATAGGACCCTGGATAGCCTCAAGAGGTGAAGGGTCATATCTGCCCACTTTCTCTTACTGTAATTAGAGTAGTCAAGTCTGATACACCTCTTTCACATCCATTGCTCCTGCTCTCTTGGACTTACAGACTGCTTGGAATCCTGCTTATCCTCATGTTAAAAAACAGAGTCCAATTCTGCAAAGAGCTACAGCTACACTTTTAAGAAGCATACAGGTATGTGGCACTCTTGGATTTCAGTACTGCCAACAGGCTAAAAATTTTAACTCTAAACCTTTAAAATTTGTGTGAACTTGATGGGCTTTTGCTGGAATGGCATTTTTTTTGTTTGTTTTTGGTTGACTGTTTCTTTTATTGTCCTCAAATTCACTGACTTCCAGATGAAGAAAATAGTTGGCTCCCTTGACGGTCAAAGCCACGTCACAGTTAAACTGTACACAGAGCCATGCGCAGGAAAGACTACTACACTTCAGCTGCTTCCAGCTCAGTTATATACTCTCCAAACAAAGGAAAAAGATGAGTACTTGGAATTTATTTTAAAACTTGCTTGCAACCAAATGCAACTGAAAAATTCCACATCCATGTAAGAGAAGACAAAGCTTCTGAACACACTCAGAATTAACTTTTGTCAGCTACAAGTGCTGTTACTTTACACACACAGTCAATTGTGGAATAAAGCAAAGCCTAGGTTAGGTAGCTATTGCACAGCTAAGAGTCAAAACAGTAGCATATGGGTTTATTTCAGAGTACTGAGACTCATGTCCCTATAATTATTAGTACTTAAGAGTTTGAGTTATTTTTCCCTTCACCAACTCCTCTACTAAATGAAGTGGATTTTTGCAGTTGAGACACTGCTTGTCTTTCAGTCACAGCATAATGCAGTCTAGGCAATAAATTATTTCCTACTGTGTGCTTTGCAATTACAATTCCTCACCAATACCATAACTCAACATGGTAATAAAAAATAATCAGTATTTATCAAGTGCCTGTGGATTAAAACCTTTCTAACTCCTGAAACAAAAGAGAAGTTATGAAACATACCCAGACAAGGAGCAACAGATTTCTTTTTACCGTTCCACAGTACCCCAGCATTCCAACTATGATGAGGAAACAGCAGACTGCAATCATAACCGGGTGGACCACAGGAAAGTAAGTCAAAATGACAGCCTCCTCCACCCTAAAACCAATCAGAACAATAATCAAAAAAAGCACAATCACACAAAAATGATACATAGGAAGAAAAATACAGCCATTAAAAAGAAAATGGTTGATTAGCAGATGTGTTCTTTCCAGCACCTTACACATTTCACAGAAATCTCTTCAACGTGGTTTTAAGGTCAAATGGTGCATTTGAGTACCAAAAAGTAATGCATTGTCCAAAACCTCTCTGGAGCAAAGGCAATCTTCCTGTCCTGCACTTGCACAGTAAGTAGCACAGTGAGGCCCTGTTTTATCACTAGGGCTCATAAACACTGGTGCAATAAAATTAACAGAATTCCTAAATCTCTGGACTGAATAAAGTATTCAAAACTAAATAGTAATATAATATGATTACAAGTTGTCAAAGGGCCAAAAATTGAACCCTGTCAGAAGAGAAAGGCACAGGATTGAAACCCTATCCTTTCCCCGTTTCTAATTTCAACTGATGCCTGAAATTGTGGCAAAAAAATGCACCTTTAAATAAAAAAATTATTAGTTTAACTGAAGGATTCTTAATTCTACAAATCCTAATTAGGAAGCTTGCCATACAGAATGAACAACATCTACCACAATCAGTCACTCACACAGATTAAAAGTTTAACTAAAGCTTTACCTTGTTTCTGCAGTTAAAGTGAGAACATTATTCAAGTAGTCTCTCAGCCAAGCAGAAACACCTAATATGCTGACGGACATCAACTAAAAAAAAAACATTTAGTTATTTATCATGTGTTTAAAGCAAATTGCAAGATCATTCATAATTTAAGTAGAGGATCAGTCATCACTAATATTTTTCATGCATTCATTTATTTGAACAGTGTCCCCAAAACTGTACTTCTGTGTGCTTAGAATTGGTTTGTTGCCCAAGTATTAGGCAGCCAGTGAAAATAATCTTCTTTTCCACCTAGGATGCTACTGCTGGCTCCTATCCCACCACTGCACAACATACCATAGAAACAACAAAAATCAGAGACTCTTTCAGGGCTCAGAAGTGATACACATCAGTCTGCATGAAATCATGAAGCTATGCTCAGGTACACAGCTAGTGAAGAAAAATCTGACAGAACAGTACTGATACATTGACACACAGAAGAGATTTAGCTTTGGGTTAAATTTAGAAGAATCTGATTGTCTTGCTCATGCAGATAGAGTGACACCATGAACACTATGTCTCAGTTTCCTGAACCATAAAATGAAAATAAAACTAACCGCATTTCAATTATAAACCATATAAAGCATTTGGGTACCTAACCTGTCAGGCATTTCAGAGGCATAAAGCCACTACCCTTTTACCAGGACTGCTCCCACAGCAAGCAAATCTCCAAGACTGAGCCCACCTAGAATTGCCACCACCTCAGCAGATGGATTTTGGTCACCTGATGCCATCATACACTTCAGTACACCTGGAACTTACCAGGAGAAGCTCTGCCCTCTGATTCTGTTGAGAAGTCAAACCTGAACGACATGTTCAGAACCTGCCATGCTGTGACAGCACAGCTCTGCTGCTGCTGTAGCAGAGGTACTGCCAGAGGACAAGGCATTCCTCACGCAGTTTCACGGGGGCACCTAGACCTGAACCACAGAACACACAGGACCTCAGAAGCACCACTGTCTAGCTGAGGGAGGGACACCTAAGCATACTGACTCTCCTGAATACTACTGTTTTCATGCGCTGTATAGGGGTATGGCAGGACACATCAGCATTATACTTACAGTTTCTTAAATCAGTAAGAAGTGCTAATCTCCTGTTTTCCTCAACATCTAGCTTCTCATATGCCCTCATATTCCCCCGAAGTTGTTTTGAAGAACAAGTTAAGTGGTTCAAATCTAACAGGAGAAGTCACTCTGTGTCCTTACTGGCTCCCCTGCCTGCAGCATGCCCACAGCAGACTATTTCTGCCTTTAAAGTTTCACAGAACTCCCAGTTCCTATCCCAGAGCTTCTTCCTAGTTTTCAGATCTGATGCACAAAGTACAGGCACTGCCCTGGGTCTGGGTGCTGCCAGCAAGGGCTGGGTGCTTGGCATGCTGCAAGCATACCCTGAAAGCTAGTGCATGCTACAGCTCAACTATGTTCACTCATGTTCTTTACACTCTGTGGGATCTGTTTTGGCTGGCAAAACAGTAAAGAACATTTTCTATTGTCTTATTTGCAGGAAGCTGCAGGAACAAGGACAACAAGATGACTGGAATCTCCTAAATAAATTCCTATCTACTTGGAAGAAAGCATCAGGCAAACATACCACACATGCAGTCAAAACACTAGAGAGGTAAAGCAGACTACAAACAGCCAGCCTACTTTCTTGTAGTCAAAAGGCAATAAAAATGTTTTTAACCTTCCACATTTCCCTGAAAGACCTGTTGATACACACAGAAAAGCATTAGCTCAGATGACCATTCTCTTTATGGTAAAATATTGCAGATAAAGTGGGTTGCTTCATGTTACCACAGTGGTGTTCAGAAGTGAGAAGTCCATCAAAACACTCCTCAGTAACTTTAGTAAGAGCCACATAGTCCTGCTACAAAAACAGTACCAGAAAAATGATCGCTTTCTAAATAATATTCTTCCTCAAACACCAGACTGGTGGACTGCCTACTCCTTGCTGTCCATTAGGAACTCTCAGACTGCACGAATTTTCTTTCGGCCTTCAGCATGCGGCAACACATTGTACACAGCAGTGAGAGGAGGTGGATTTCGAGGAAGGCAAGATTGCTCCTTCAGCAGAGGTAAGATTTGGCAGCATATTGAAGCATGCAGGTTATTCACAGACAACAGGGAGATCACAGAGCAACCAGGTTAAAGGCAGAGGGGACAGAAAGGACCCCCTGGAGACCAAAAGTACTGAACAGAGACCTGTCACTAAGAGAATCATTCAGCTTGCTAGAAGAAAGGACTTGCATGCAAAGGCAAATCAGGAAGGACAAGAACTTTTATTTCTGTTCTGCCTGCCTAAATTGAGTCTTCTCTACCTAGATATGTATTTTTACCCACATAAAATCTGTGGAAAATCTAGGCAGATACATTACCAAGCTGAGGCCAACACATGGCTGTGTGACTTCTACAGAAATGCTCAATGACCACATCAGAGAACGTGACTCCCTCTTCACTTATGAACAAGAAGAGAAGGACTGCTCCCTTTAACCTAGGAAACATAACCTTCACAAATAATGTAACTACATGAACACCATTTCAGTTTGTAAGAACAACCTCTCTATGAGAGGCCTCTTGCATCATTCAGAAAGATTTTAGCCATTTAGATTCCCCTGGGTGCTCTCACTTAGTGTAAATAGCTAACAGACAATTACTACTGTTTCTTGCTGATGTAAATTACATGCAAAAACATTCCACCTATAGAGCCTGTGAGAGCCAGGCTGCAGCTCACCCACCCACCTCTCCTGTGCCTGGCATGATCTCACCACCATTAACTGCTTCAGGTGTTACTGATTTCTGCTACTCTTACAATGCACAAGAGCTCAGTCAGCATTGCTCTGAGCAAGTACAATGCCTTACCTCACTGCTACACAGATGTTACACACAGATCACCTGTGCAACACCCTCCTGCCAATCAAACTCCTAGTGAGGCACCTTTGGCCACTGTATTTTCAAGAAAGTCCAAAAGTGAATTATTACTCTGAATGACCTGAAAGCCAGAGTGCTGTGACACACTCCATTCACAGGCATGAAAGTTAGTAACAGTGTCCAGCTGGGGCAGCAGAAAGGCATGGGTCAGAAAGTGAAGGCAAATACAACAGGCTCCTCTTGAAAAAAAGGAGGCCTGTGAAAGAAACTGATAAAAAAGCAATTCAGCAATAAGTTGATTACAAAAGGTGTATTTCACAGCACATAAGCCAGCATGGCTTGGCAGCTCTTCACTAACAGAAGAAAGTGATGGGGAAAAAGTTGCATCCCTTCTGATCAGCAGAAGTGAGCCTCAGGGCAGGAACACGCTGACAGATGAAAGATGCCTTTGCAACACCGGACTGCCCTGCATAATGACTGATGTTTATTTTAGTGACAAAAGATTATCAAGCACTAGCTCCCATCCATCAGTCCACTTGCTCACCTGCTCCACAGCCACAAGGGAATCACAATAAGAACACAACACACATGTCTGACCTCCACAGCCTCCTGCTGACTCAACATGCAGATGTGCTGCCCTGTAAAAGCACTAAACATCCTCAAGTGCCAGATGACATCAAAAAAGCTCCAGGCACCCACCACTTCACACTACCTACAGCACATGCAGATCTTCAGCCAGCAGCACAGGAAGTCCATCAACACTAACACTACAACTCAGCTCAGGCACTCAGTAGGCAGGAACAGTAACAGCCTCCCCAAAAACCTTGGTGTGCATCCAAACCCACCAGCAAGTATCAGCAGGCACATCACTGCAATTCACTGCCAAGTGATTTTCAAGAAGTCATGGGCAGGGACAAGGTCCTGATTACAGCTATTGTTGATTCATTTGAAGGATGGTAAAAAGGTCACCCCAAAAAACTGGCAGTCCCTACTTCAGCCATTGTTTTGTAACTAATTTATATGTAAAATACAGTTAAAATCTGTACCAAGCAATCAGATGAAAGAACACAAGTTTATGACAAATAAAACTGCTACGATAATTCTCACATTAGCAGTAACATCATTTCACCAAAAAGTTTCATTCAAGCTTCTCTGATGACAGCCAGTCTGCTGTGCTGTAAATATAATGTGATAGTATGCAGTAAAACATGTTCATTTGTTGCAGCTGGCTGCACAAGTCACTATGGGTTTAATTCTGAACTGTCACAGTATGTTGCATAGCCATCAACACGACACTGACGAGTCCACAACGATGCCTGCTGTCATACTCTATTTTAAATATATTTTCACACTGATTAAACCAAGGTAATAAATTCAATTTTTATATATGAGCAATATGCACACAATAACACATTAAATTTGCAAATGAATTTCTAACAAAGTTTCTAAAGCTACTAAGGTTTTCTCAGACAACTGAATTACACCATCCAACAACAGACTTCAGCTATTAGGAGCAATCATTTCCAAGCATAGTTTAAATTGCCTTTGGAACTCTTACATAAATTAGATAGCAAAATGAAAATATAAAATCATCTGTAATTCATTAAGTATATATTTTTAGCTGTTATTTGGAAAGTTCTACTCCCACTGTCTTTGAGGCCATACCTAAACTGTAAAATAAATCTGCATTTTCAATAAATAAATGAACATGGATTTCTGTCTTTAAGGGAACAAGTCCAATTTATATTGCTATTTGCACACCTGTGTTCACCCCCTCATCATTTTTTTTCATTCAAACATTCTAACATGTTCATTTTACTGTGCTCAAATTTGAGAAAGGGTTTTTCTTACCTATTAAACTGGAGAAAGATTAAAAGTATCTTCCATACCAAAAATCACACATGATCGTTTTTATTTTAACAGATGGGGTAAACAACTTCAGGCCATGCTTTGATATCCATAATGAAATGCTGACTAGCAGCATTACAGAGCAACCTGCTTTGCATGAAAAGGTTTCTGGCTCCAAGAAAATGACTTCCAACATATGACAACATTCATCAGAATATGTCCTCTAATTTTAGTTAAAAATAAAAAAACAAACCAAACTAAACCACAAACAAACAAACACACAAACCAAACCTTGTGAAAATCTTCCTGTTAAAATTGGTTTGGGTAATCTGAGCTATGATTTACCCTTACCAAGGGGGCAGGGGGATACATCATTACAAGGTCGTGAACAGAGTATGCTGCAATGCTTTTCACAGGATTTTCACTATTAGATTCAACATTCAGATCACTGAACAAACACAGATAACTCATGTCCATGGATAAACAGACAGCTACATTTTTTGGGTCAGAGCGACATAAGGGTGGAGGAGGGGGGACAAGAGGCCTTGTGTTTCTGTAGTACCTAGCAAAACCATTGAAATGTTTTGAGAAAGAAGAATTGCCTACAAAAAAGGGAAATCCCCTATTTCCTAAAAAAAGGACCTTTAATTCGATAGATATTCCAATATTTTGTTTTCGCTAAGCTTCCTACAAGGTTATGCCTTGGTCCACTCCCACCTCAGTAAACAGCTGAAGCACGTTCATATTTGCACTTTCAATCTGGGTTTGCTTGCACAGCTGCAACAGTGAGTTAGCAACCTGCTCCACATTTGGCACGGGCTGGAACTCGCACACTTTGCAATAAGGCAACTGCTGGAGCACTGACAGGCTGCTGAGAGGTCACCCTCCCAGGGAACACGAGCAAGTTTTCCAGCAGGTGGCTGTTCAAGGCGCCCAGAGAAAGCACAGCAAGAGCCCAACCACGCAAACAATGCTGAGGTACAGTTCTACTGTGTCAGACCCACATCAGCCTCTGGCCTGTGTAGCACAAGGGTACATTAAAAGCAAAGAGGGATGAGGAAGTCCATGCATTTCTTTAACCACCCTCTCTATGACTACTCAAGCACTGCACTTCTTGTCAGGACATGACTTGCGCCACTTTTCCCTCAAAAGTAACCATCTCACTGTCAGGATGTCTTTTGCTCTGCAGAAGTGCAGGCATGTGCTGTTCATCGCAGGTAATCCAGAGCAATGATCACAGCTCAAGCATCCCAGCTCAAGCATCCCAATCCATATCACAATCCACACATCACCATCAAGATGATATGCCTTCACATATACACAATATACTCTTAATTTTGTTTCTCTAAGAGTTTGCTTTTATTCATGGACAGTAGTCAATCTCAGAGATACAGGCAAATTATTTTTAAATTCACCATATATATATATTTATTTAACTGGAAGAGCAACACAAAGAAAAGAGCATGTATTTCCTATGATCCACAGGACTACATCTTAGCCGTTTGTGGGTTTATCACCTAACTTTCCTGTTTTACACATGAATACCCATGAGCACACAAAGATGATCAAAATGAACCTGCATTTTTATTTAAATCACATATTCCTATAAAAATGCACAAAATTAAACTGTCCCCTATACCTTGTGAAATAGCTACAAGATATTTTAAAAATTGTTATTCCTATGAGCCTTGTCTAGAGCCTACCACAGATTCAAGATGATAGAGAAGCTTCAGGGTACAGAAGTGTACTGGGTACAGGGTATTGGAGATTCACGAATAATTGGATAGCTACCTTCTACAAAAGGAGATGTGAATTTAAAGGAAGAAAAAATGTACAAGTACCTACAAGTCAGATGGACCTTTCCAGTTTGCTGCAGATTGTGGTTTACCAGTATAAGCACATAGTTTTGAAGATTTCCTTCCCCTTGAGCTACGGGCTCAAATCTTATCAGCACAGGTTCGTGATTCATCAAGGTTGATGCAACAAGTTCCACAAGTTAATTGTGAGTATTACCCAAAAAATGTCTGTGGTTCACTTATTCCTGAATGCCAATTAAAAAGCATATTAATGCAATTTCTAACATTGGGGTGGGATCTTGGGTTTGGTTTTTTTCCTTTCCATCACCACATCCAACCACTGTTTTTCAGGACAGTTTTCCAGAAACTCATCCAGCAATCCATAGCTGACATGCCACTCAGGGTGAGACACATCACGTACAAAGATACTTGGGATAAAAGGTTATGTAGAGGTAGACAAAGTTGATTTAGGGCTAAACTCTACTTTGTTAGGACATAGTCTGGTAATGTAACAATGTTGTATAAATAATACAGCCTAAAGACACCAAAAAGTAAAAGATTTCTCAAATACCAGAATTAGAAGTACTTCTGGTCATTTAAAACTCCTCCTATAGCTTCCTCTACTGAATGCATTCCTTTAAAAAGACAGCATATTCCCACAGAAGCCACAGTTATTTTCTTTATACAAAGAATGCTAAGAAAATAAGGTTTTAATTATGCATGTCTAAAGTGCAGTCTCTAAAATCAGAGTATATTAGCCTAGAATAATTTACAGTGCTACAGGTACCTGGCCAGGCAGTGTTCATTTCAATGGATATTATTTGCCATTTAAACTTAAAACATTGACCCAAACTTTTCATTCCAAGTATCTACAAATACCACCACCAAGAGTGGAAGTCAAAACACAGCAGAAACAACCTCTGTGCAGAATATGGTTTCACAAAAGGCAGGATAGACTGATTTCTTTCTCATGTCACAACAGACTTGAAAAATAAAGCAAAAAAAATTACAAGATTCAACACATGCATTTGAAGTTGGAGAAAACAGGAAATAAAATACCACTGTTTCCAACCATCCTTAGTTACTTCCTAGCACAACGCTCATATTCACTTGCTCTGAATTCTCAAGTAGTACACATAGGCAAAACTAGATGTAAGCGTGCAAAGCACTCAAATGGAAAACTAATTGCAAATTTGCTCCACTTTCATTTTACGTGATTTTTTTTTCTAACTTTGCTCACAAACACAAGCTCGAGATAGATGCAAACAATTTCCACTACCTGCCAGAAGTGTTTATTGGCTGCAACTGCACAAGTGAAATTAGATGGTACTGTTGAAGGAAATCTTAAACATTGCTCAACAGAAACAGCATATCCCTAGGCAAAAAAAGCTCGCAAGGTGAAAGAAAAGTGGCAACATCGCTGTCTTGGCTCAAACATCCACTGACACTATTAATCATCAGTTAAGAGATCCTTACCACCTGTGACACAGTCAACTGCAACTTACAACCTTGATTTGTCCGCAGCACTAGAGTACAGTCATCCTCAATTACAAGCAACAGAACGGCAGCTGCTCCTGCCTCACATGCTCACCAGAAGAAAAAAAAAATATTTTGGCAGTTTTCTCAAGACAGAAAGTCTATACAGACTTTTTCCTGCACCCTTCCTTCCAAGTTATACTTTGCTTTTCTTTAAAAAAATTGAGAAAATTAGTAAAACTACTGTGTTGCTTTTAGTTGCATTTACTATCACTATCTAGTTAATCTATTTCGACTATTAATAACTTTTTTAAAGAACATACATGGCTAAGCAGCAAAGGAAAGTAGAACAGCCTTGTATGTCTCAAAACTATTGCTTTGCTTAATCCCCTACAATTGTAAGCAGCCAGGAGGCTGAATTTTCCCTGTATTCAGCACCATTTGCTGGTTCCTGTTCTAGCACAACCCACAGGGGATACTTGCACTCCGGTATCTCCTGTGTTATGCCTGTGCCATTATTACAGGCTGACAATGTTCTGTGACTGAAGGTCTGCCTAGTATAAATGCTTGCAAAGGTGGTTTAACTGGGGAAATGACCACAGCAAAATATAGAACAATGGCAGCATCCCAAAGTGTGGCAAAGAGGGATTCTGTGAGGACAAGTTATAAAGTGCTCAAAATGAATGAAGATACTCATGTTACACCCAGGAATGCTACTGAGCTGGGACAGTGTCATGAGCTTGCCAATTCAGTAAAGCCCCACCAGAAGGAAAAACCCTGCAGTCTCATAAGCTGCATAAAATATATTTGCAAAGCTCAAAACTAAATTCCTCCAAGACCTGACACACAAACTATCTAGATATAACAAAGACCAGTATTGTCACTGAGAACAGAAAAATAGTAATCAGTAGGAATACGTCTTCCCTCAAGAACCACTAAGATAGGCTGCTTAGCTAAGCACTAAGTCTTGACCACAAAACACCAAATCATGCATTTTTGGAGGTCTTCTCTTTTATTGGCTGTCCAGAATTTAATATACTGGAAATAGCAGTGTTACAGAACACAGAATCAAGCTGGATCCCTCAGTCTTGCAAATTACACTAAAAAGTGATGCCCATTCATGTATGTATGAGGATTGCAGAAGAATGAAACCAAATGTTAACTGCAGGGTTTAGTCTGAAGGATATCCTTGTACAGGACACTGTGAAAAAAAATACTGTCAAAAAAGTTAGAAGACTGAGGAAGTCCTGAATTTGCAACTTCCACTCTATGAAAGAGACATCTTGCAGTCAGATGCATGATTCAATTGACCATGGAAAAAGCTTCCAGATCAGGTCTATCACCAGCGTCAGTCACTTAATCAACAACAGTTAGAGCACTGAAAACAAATTTATGTCCATCTTGTAAGAAGAAAGGCTTTCTGCAAGTTGCAGCTCCTGAAGTACCAATCCACTCACTTCCACAAAACCAGTGTTTTTCTGGAGCACTAAAGGCAGTACATTTACTGGTCCATTACAAAAAAATGATGAACCACTAAAACAGAGCCTTGGGCTTTCAGGTGACTGCTTATGGATTATTTACAGCTAAACAGACTTTAGGTCAAAAGTGACAAAGTATTATGAACAACACTTCCTGCTTGCCTCCCTCTCATGCACACACAGGTACATCACAGCTCATCAGCTGAGCCCAGTAAAAAAAGTTTATTTTCAAACAGAGCACACAGCTGTACACTTAATACTCTGGAGAACCTACAAGGATAGCAGCAGAGTGACTGATAAAAGCTCTCTCACCTCTCACTTCTCTGCTTCCATAGGCACTGAAAACAACCAAATAATGCAGACAGCAGTGTTTTGCAACCACCATCTGCACCTTCAGTTTTTCAGCAGTATTCATGATCAGACTAGCCAGTTCTGTTACCTTAAGGAGCTTCATATGCACTAGTCTATCCTCACCAAGCTGGCAATGACAAATGCTGAAGTCACACACACTGGGACAGCTGCACACTAAACACACTTCGAAGCTTACTTCAGATGTTCTCTTCTAAGAGCTTGACAGTCAGACCTTACCAGATAGTGACTACTGACTCTTGCAGAGTTTTATTCAGGACTTCAAAAGCTTCGTGCTCTCAGCTTGAAGAAAGCAATCCTTTTTGCACAATGTGTGGTTATACCTACTGCTGAACACCATCACAGTGAAACAAGAAGAGAATATCTCCTTATTCCAGCCAGGACCTGTAATCAAACCATGATTTTAAAAAGCCAACACACGCCGTTTGCACATCTTCACAGTTTTCAGCTGAACACTGATAATTGACACAGCCACTGGGCACATTATCAACAAGCTGGAAGTAATTGGGAGACAATGGCCCTTGGGAAGGAAGAAAGCACGAGAAAGCAGAAACCCCTTCAAGATCAAGCTTGGAGAGAATTACATGTCTATGTCGCAAATCAGGAGGTCCATACAGACCTTGGAATCACAGCAGCACTCTTGTCTTTACCTGTCGGGACAGAACCCACCGTTCTCAGGAGGAACACGGCTGCATCTAATCTAATCTAATCTAAACTTCCTGACATCCAGCCCATAACCTAGGTAGGTATTTATTTGCAACCAGCAAACTAAAGCTTTGCAGATGGAAGGACGGGCAACAGCAAGTGAAAACCACAAATGCCATGCCCATTCCAGTGGTGAAGCACCTGCTGCTAGGGGAACTTTCCACAGGAGAACTGTACACTGTAGGTCATGCTATGACACTCAGAAATGGCAGCAGCAAAACTTCCACTAATACGAACAGAAGAAAAGTCAAGCTCTGACAGAGGAAAAGATATGGGAGATTTCACTACAACAAGCAGCTGACAGAAGATTTATATTTAGCTGTTAAATACACATCTGAACAGAACCAGAGAGGGAGTGGAAAGAGGTTCATGTTCATTCGTCCAAAGAAGTCTGATGTAACTGCTATACATTTAACTACCCACCCACCACACGTACTCCTCCTTAACACACAGTTCTGGAAGACTCAAGGGTTTTCTTGCTTATTTGTTTATTTGGTTTCAGCCAAAACAATGCATTCATCTGCTTTGCAAAATCCCAAGGACTCTAAATGGACTGGCCAATTTTTCATTTGAGTTCCAACACCTGTAATTTTATACACATTATGGAAAACAGCTTTAATTCTTTGCAATATCCGTGGTGCAAGTCATCTGCTATGCTAGCATGTATTATTTATTATTTACTTTTAATATTTTTATTATTTATTATTATATTAATAACATCTTGACATGCTTCAGCATCATACAGATTTCACTTAACTGTTTGGGTGTATTTTCCAGTGTCCAGGCCACAGCTAGAAAGATAAATTAAAGACAACTTTTGTATTTTGGAGACAAGATTAAGAACTTGCCATTTTATTTACCATCACTTGTTATACCATAACAGACTCAAAAGACCTTTTATCCTATTATGACTAAGGAAAAAAAAATCGCATTTGCTAAGTAAGGGGGACATTGTTATTAAAAGGGCAACAAAATCAAAAGAATGGGAAATTGTTTCTAGCAATTAATGCTTTAAACCAAATCTAGACATAACTTAAAAAGGGACAAAGCCAACAACAGGACCACTTGATAGATGCAGTTAGTGCTGTTCCCCTGACAAGCTCAAAGACGCTGCACAGCTCCATGCCTGAGGTCCACAAAAGAAACATGTGAACGAAACAATGAAAAGTGAGAAGGAGCAATCTGACATGGAAAGGAACTTAAAATTTGAGCGAAGTGGCCAGACACATTTAAATCTCCTAGGTGAGACCTTGATCTCCCTAGAGAGGTACTGCAGCACCACACACCAGCCCCCTCCAAAGAGAAGGGCAGGCCTTCCTACACAAAGAAAGCATTTCAGGACTGAAAAACGAAGCACTCAGCTCCAGCAACAAGCCTCCCATTGCCACATGACATGTAACTGACACGGCATGAAGGCATAGCCTCACGTGCAATGTGGGTACCACCTAAATGTCCACTTGAACTACAAAGAGCTGTTCCTGAATAATAAATCTGATTGTGACATAGCAGGCAACAAGAACTGAGAGCAAGGGAAAAGAGCAGAGGAAGCTTAAGGGGACAAAGCAGTGAGTTAAGGTGCAAGTAGGAACTGTTGAGGACAGCTCAAAGCAGGAATTATGGAAACCAGAGGAAAACAGCCAAAAGGCAAACAGCAGGACATAATATTTTCAACCATGTCAATGTTCACGTGAATACAAGTGAACAAGTCTCATAGCACGTGTATAAAAATCCGAAGCTGAACTCAGGGCAGCTGAGGCCAGGCAACCTTCATCTTAAAAGAAAACACAGGAGTTTATATTTTGTACAGAGTCCAGCAAAAATCATGATAATGCTAGAAACAATTACATTTTTTTTTCTTCAGAAAGTTTTCCTCATCTTCTATTAAAAGATTTTATTCCTACACAGACTAAGAAAATAATTTATTTTTCATCTCTACTAAATACAATATACAAAGTTACATACTTTCAACAGATTTTCAGATCACTTTCATTACACAAAAAGTACCATTCTGTTCCAAATGATGTTGAAGAGTTTTCTCTCTCATTCATATTCTGATTTTCACTTAGTTTTCTGTAATCATGGAACTTTATCTCAATTCCAAACCCCCTGCTTTACAGGGACACCTTTCACTAGAACAGGTGGGTTGCTCAAAGCTTGAACACTTCCAGGGATGGCCAGACAAAATTTCTCTGGGCAACCTGTCCCAGTGACTCACTACTATCACACTGAAGAATTTCTTCCTTTGTAATATGTAATGTAAACCTACTCTCTTCCAGTTTGAAGCCATCCCCCCTTGTCCTGTCACTACATGCTCTAGTAAATAGTCCCTCTTCATCTTCCTTGTAGACTCCCTTCAGGCCCTGGAAGGCCACAATTAGGCAACCTCAAAGCCTTCTCTCTTCCAGGCTGAAAAATCCCAATCCTCTCTGCCTTTCCTCCCAGGATGAGTGCTCCACCCTTCTAAACATCTTGGTGGCCCTCCTCAGGACCCACTCCAACAGGTCAATGTCCTTCCTGTCCATCCAGAGCTGAATACAGGTGGAAAAAAAAAAAAACCAGATATAAACTAGGTTTGGTCCCAGCCCACATATTATCCCTGCATCAGTCAAGTCTACAGACCTCAGGAGCCAGCCCTTATGAACAGGTATGGGACATCATCCCTTTTGTTGTCTTACCCTTATCATGCACAAATCTCATCTATTCATGTCAAAGAGATTTCATTTGTTGTAAGTGAGTCAGGACTCTGAAAATATCTATCCTGCTGTTTCTCCAGAGCTCCGAAAGTTTAAGCAACAAGAGTTCATCACACCCACTTGTGCTGAGAGTGAGAAACCCTGCTGCTATAAACACAGCTTTTACTGAAATCCTCAAAACAAAAGGGCCCTTGCCTGCCAGTTAGGATCTGGCCACCGAACGCACAGAAAACTCTGGGCAGACTACTCAAATACCTGAGAGAGACTGGAGTTCATCTTGGGTCACAGGATGCTCTGAAACTCACCCAGTCAAGAACCCGCCCGTGAATATTCCCCTCTCTACATATAACAAGTACACAAATTCCCACGTGTAACCCTAATTCAATTTCACTTCCCACTGGTTTCCAAAGCCATTTTTTTCCCCCCAGTAAACAGTACTCCCTTGCGGGAGCTGTCTGGCACGGGGCCAAGGGCACCAGGGCGGTACCTCCTGCCCCCCGGCACCGTGCGGGCAGCCCGCGGCCGTGCCCGCCCTGCGCCTCCAGGACGGCACCTGCCCGCGCCGCTGCACTCACCCAGAAGAGCAGGTTGAGGGCGTAGAGCAGGCAGCGCAGGCACTTCACCGAGTCCTCCCTGGCCGTG
>NW_008240033.1:2268455-2273443 GCF_000691975.1 Corvus brachyrhynchos | reverse complement strand
GGTGGCTTTTTTTCCTTCAGGAGAGATGTTAAGCAATGGAGTTGAATGTCACGAAACCCCCTCTCTTGTGGCATGCTGGCCCAGGGCGGCAAATGCCACACGAAACACGATCGCAACCTTTCAGAGGCGTCTCACAAGGTCTCAGGGTCTTTGCACCGGAAATTAAACTTTGCCAACATCAAACCTGAATCTCGTCATTAACAACCCAGCAGCCAGTCCCACTGCTAAACAGCAAATTTAGAAAAGCAACCGTATTGGAGATATATTATTCCAGCAACGGTCAAAATCTGCAATTATTACTTAGGAAAAATGGCCGTTGATTTGCCCCGTAATGTGCATGGTACTTACAGATGCCACAACTGAGCTGGAAAAAGTCATCCTTCCTCTGAAATGCATTAGTGTGTGTGCATCTGGTGATCAGGGTAGAAATTGTGTAGAATCACAGGATGGGTTGGGTTGAAAGGGACCTTGCAGCTCATCTAGTTCCAACCCCCCTGCCATGGGCAGCAAACACCTTCTACCAGGTTGCTCAGAGCTCCATCCAGCCTGGCCTTGAACACCTCCAGGGATGGGGTATCCACAGCTTCTCTGGCAACCTATTCCAGTGCCTCAGTGCCTTCATAGTAACGAATTTTTTTGCTAATATCCAATCTAAACCTTCTCTCTTTATTTGTTACTGATGTCAGTATTGTTACAATGTGTGTATATATAGGCATATTTCAAAATTAAGAATTACAGTTTAAAACACAAGAGTTACATGCAGATTAGCAGCAAATTTTCCATTAATACATATAAAGGTGTTGCAGTGCCACCATCACAAAAATTAGAAGAAAATATACTGAAAAATATTTTGTAACCAGAACAGGAAAATACTCTTGAGTTCATGTTAAATAAAGATTGTTTTAACAACTGCTAGTGAAAGCTGAGAAATAGGAAAAAGGATGTAATGGATAAAATCTAGCTCTTGTAAGGCCAAAGAAAAATCTGTTTCTTGAAGAACAATGACTTGGAAAAAACCACACAAAGTCCAGATATTCGAATGCTTATCATTGAAGTTGCTGGTGGAATCCTAACTCAGTTTTAATTTCACTGTTTCATGCCATTAGTAGTGAACTGGAGCAGACAGACTCTTCAGGTGTATTTGCTCCTCCTTAAAAAGAAAGTAAAATGGACATGGAAGGACATAAAATCCCATGCAACAAGGATTTTATGACAAATTTATAGAAGTGAAAATGGTAGTAAAGATAAAAATAGTTTAGAATATTACAGAAATGTGTGTGAAGATTTTTCTTCCTTGAAATTTGCTAAGTTTTAACTGCTATTTTGATCCTCTGTGAAATCAAGAGCCTCTCTGGGAAGTGTAGTATCCACATTTAAAATCTTCAGTGAATGTTGATAATTCCATACCTAAATACGGCAAATTGAGCTGCAACAGATAGAGTTAAAAGGTGACATTGTACATTCATTCTGCTGTTTACATACCATTCATTCTTTTTGTTACTAAAGACTTCACATGAACACAGTCAGTTAGATCTTGAACAGGTATGGTATTTTCAGTGAACCTATGCCACTTTACAAAAACAGTGTCAGTTTACAACAAAGCTCCAGCCTTGGCTGAGAACAATCCAATCTGATCTAAACCAACATAAAAATAACTGAGGTTGTGTTTGTGTTATTGATTGTTCCTGGGAAGACAGCAATTGCATGAGCAAAATTTTATAAAATATGCACTGCAAAAATATTTATTTATCTTACAGTAAGTGATTTTTCTTTAAACATGCCTAAAATAGCATACAAGAATTTCTCTTACTTGTTTCATATATTTTTGGCTTAATGTGAAACTATTCCTAAAGTGTGATAAGGAAATTAAGGAAAAAGAAAAACAGTCTCTTAGACATCTTACATGTTAAAAATTCTGCTAAAAATTAAATGCTAAAACTTCAAGATTTTGTGTCTCTGAGTCTTCATTCTTTGAGGTCTTTGGTCATCAAACACTCGCAGACTAATTTTTAAAAATTCTGTTGCAACAACTTCGTCACAAATATAAAGAGGGTCCCCTAGTTGGTTCAACAATTTTTCTGTCATTCTGTTGTTAGCTAAATCATTAGCTGTCCAAAAGAGATTTTGCTCAAAACCGAAGGAAAACAGGTCCTATTTATGAATGTCTGCTAAACACTATAGGGGCAAGAGCAAGGTCTCTTTGGAATACTGCTTTCTACCAGGCCGTCAAGCTTTGTGAAATTTCCTTGACGTCAACACCGGGAAAGAAATACAGAGGCAGTTCCCATACATTCTAAAAAGTAACCTGTTTATTTAAAGCAAGACAGGAGAGCATTTTTTACAAACAGAAGTGTAATGGTGAAGCTCTTTACAACTTCTTGAAATAAGTGTTTGCTGTTAGCAAGTAATGCTTATTTAAAGCACAGAGACTTATGAACATGGAAAGCGTTGTTGACTGGTATTTTTTGCTTGGATTCTCTGATGCCTAATAAACTACAGTCTGAGAAGCTTTCTTTTCTGTCACAGGGCATCCACAATAGCTTTCTAATATGAATTCTCTAGATTTAAATAAAACGTTAATGATACAGTCTTTCCATCAATGACAGAGGAGGGGAATGGAAATTCAATTAGGTCCAATAATCTCTTTTTCCTCTGCTTATCTCCCTATTTTAATTCGATGTATGGAAACTCAGTATCTGTAAGTTAGCTCCTCTTTGTCAAATGTGCTTGAAATTGGCCGACAAGTTCAAAAGCTACTAGAAGAGTGTGGATTGGCAGATACTAAGTGTGCATGAATACAACAGTATGGTCTTGTAAGCCCTTCCTCATGAGGAAAACTGAATAAAAGAGAAGTGGGTATTAAAGACACCCATCCAGCACATAGCTGAAAGTGTCTTTAATTTAAACTATGTGATCAAGTGGGATAGCATTAGGCATACATGTAAATTTATAGCTGATAATTACCTGTTAATATTTGGCAGGAAACTTCATCACTGAAAAAGCAACGAGTTAAAGTAATGACCTTTTATATGCCACCATAACATTTAAAATTACTCAGATGAGCATTGAATGGAGGACCATGCACATGTGAATGTGATGCACATTCTGTGATATATCTACTCAACTTGGTCTACTCCAATGAGCGAATTGTTCATGGACAAATTTATTTCCAAGATTTTAGTATAAGCTAGAAATATCTTTGGTAACACCATGGCAGTTCTTAATGAGTTAATATTTTTTTTCCAGACACATTGTCTGTTAGATGTCTGAAAATTCTGTGAACACTTTAATTTTCATTATATTTGCAAAGTTTCAAGGATGCTTAAGTCATTCCTTTTTACATATAGCTTTTAAATTCCAAGCCCCCACCAGGTATAGCCTGGGCAGGCAAGTTCTAAACTGCCCTCTGTCTGCAGTGAGTAATTGGTGTGACTGACTGTGCCAACACTGAGCTCAGGATGGATTTCTGAAGCTAGCTGGTGGCTTGTCAGTGTCTCAGGTAGGCATCTCATCACTTGGTCTTGCTTTCTCAGTCCTTTACTTGATTATAATGATACTGTGTACTTTGGTCCTATGTGCTTAGCTTAGCTCTTTCTCAGCTTTGCTCCTTAGCCTAGACTCAGACTTACTTAATTTCCTTTCCTTTGTTCCTTGAGCTGTTTTCTCTAGAACACTTCTCTGTATGCTTCCCTTCTTCTGCTCTTTGCTTGGTACCTTTCTTAACTTTTCCAGGGCCCGGTTTACCTTGTTTTTAAACTTGGTTCTTGTCTGGTCATCAGCACTGGTTATGACTGTATGCCCAATGAATATCCCTCTCTAATGACACGTTTAATATCAAGGGCAGGATGGAGGTTTGTTTAGGAGCAAAATTATCAGATACACAAACATCTTTTAAACTGAAGGTGTTCTAGTTGGTTCAGGAATTACCTGTCTTGTAAATGCATGTTTGTAACAGGACCCAGCATTGCTACCATGAGGTAAAAGTTCCCTTCTTTCTTTTGAAATAAGGACATCAAAAGGCACCAACTTCTTCCTGTCTCTAGAGCTTGGTTTTACTTGAACATGTAACCAACAGTCTGGAATAAGGCAGCACTTGAAATAAATAAAATACAGAAGATTAACAAGATTAAGCAATTAAAATCATAGTCTTGAGAACATTGGCTTAATGGGCTCTTGCAAATGGTCTTCCCTGCTTTCTAGCTCAGCAACTTTCCTGGGCTCTCTGAACTGAAATAACACCTCAGCAGGTTTTTTTCTGGGATCTAGATGAATAAAACCCTGAGCAACATGACCTCACAGCTGGTCCCTGCAAACCTAGGTTACTCTCTAAACCTATGTTTCTGCCTATTTCCTTTCTTTCTCCTGTCCTGGCCATTGGTATCCCTCGAGAATCACCTCTGGGTCACACTTTGACTGGGGAGCAATATCCTCCTTCTTACTTAACTAGAGAACTTAGCAGTGACAAGGCAAACAAGTGTCCTTATGATGGGGACCCCAGATCTGCATGTGATACTATGGATGGGGTCTCACCAGAGCAGAGCAGAGGGGCAGAATCCCCTTCCTCAGCCTACTGCCCACACTGCTGATGCAGCCCAGGATACATTTGGCTTTCTGGGCTGTGAGCGTACCAGGTCATATTGAGCTTCTTGTCCATCAGCACCCCAAAGTCCTTCTTTTCAGGGCTGCTCTCAATTCATTCTCTTCCCAGCCTCTATTTATGCTTGTGATTTCCCCAACCGACGTGCAGGACCTTGCACTTGGCCTTGTTGAACTTCATGAGGTTTGCACAGGCCCACCTCTGAAGTCTCCTAAATTTCAGTTCCTTGCCAGAGATCTTCAGAGTCCTGTGGATTATAGTCCACACTTCCTTTTCGGGCACAACAGAGGATTTTATGTGAG
This sequence comes from Corvus brachyrhynchos, assembly GCF_000691975.1. Classification (NCBI taxonomy): domain Eukaryota; kingdom Metazoa; phylum Chordata; class Aves; order Passeriformes; family Corvidae; genus Corvus; species Corvus brachyrhynchos. Next base: position 2,268,544 of record NW_008240033.1, on the reverse strand, counting down.
CAAAGAGCACATTTTATTATCTGTGATGTGTCAACAGCACTGCTAGTTATCAAGGTTGCTGACACTTCTTATCATAGAGCCCTGGTGCT
>NW_008240033.1:2268042-2268421 GCF_000691975.1 Corvus brachyrhynchos | reverse complement strand
TAGCCGCTTTGGAGAACTGTAGTCAGTCTCCACTGCAAAGTTCCTGTGTGGCAAATTTCTTTAATCACATTTTTCCCCAGGTGGTTATTTTGTTCTCTCTTTTCATTGTCCAGCTTGAGATCTCACAGGCTGGTTCAGAGAAATGTTTAAACATTCACAACTATATCTGAAGCTACTGGGAACTGCCCTTTAAAAATAGGAAATGTAACTCATTGTGAACTACTCAGATGGATTAGCTTGAATTCTCAGATACTTGTGTTGTGAATCTTGAATTTCCCAGCTATAGGGGAAGAGATGATGAAACTCTGTTCTTTCAGAGAAACGTGGAGGAATGTTTGTGAAATGTGTGCTATGAAAGTCACAGAACAGGTCAGCAGGA
>NW_008240033.1:2254877-2268025 GCF_000691975.1 Corvus brachyrhynchos | reverse complement strand
ACAGCTAAACACGTAATAGTGGAAAGTATATAGACCTCATGCTGAAAGAAGCTAAAGCAATATACTATAGGAATATACTAAAAAGCTCATTCTTTGCACATAATGAAGCAGGGGTAAACGAGAAAAATGTGTATGATTGTATAAAGCTGGTGTCATAATTTAATAAGGGAATAAAGATTCACAAACATCTTTAACTCTGACACTTACTTATTTTTCAGTGTTTGATGAATTATCTCTTAGGGCAGTTTTTCTTTGGGAAGGTGCATATGAAATAGGTTTTTATAGCAGAGTCTCTTGCCAGCTAAAGTGAATATGCTGCTCTGCACATAGCTGCTCTTCGGTACACCTTTTACACCTTGTTGTTCCATCTAACTACGCTGGAATTCAGAGCTAACAGGATTCAGAACTCAAGTCTGATTAAGAAGTAGCAGAGAACTTACTAGTTGTGATGAAATCAAATCTGGTGTTACTTAAGTAATCATCAGTTTCTTTGCAGCCTTACAAGGAAGGGGTAAGTCTCCCCTTCTTTGCATTTGTTTCTCCTTCTTCCTTTTTCTTCTTGTCCTTCTTTTAATCTCCACTTTTTTCCTTCTCCTCTTCTAAATATCCTCTACTGCTATATGTTTTTCCTTTTTAGTTTTAGTATCTTGTCCAGATTCTTCTCTGCATTGAGATTGTTAGTCAGGATACATTTTAAAAAATGTCTGAGGTGAGGCTGTTTCTGGATCACTTGCATGGTTTAGGAAAGTTATTCTCCAGTTCAGTACTCCTCCTAAAAAGACCACACACTGCTCCTCTCCCTCCCTCCAAAGGCAGGTCCAAAAGCCAAAGATCACAGGCTGAGATAAGAACAATTTACTGGAAACGGCAATGAGATAAGAAAATGAACAGTAGCAGCAACAATATCAATAACAGAAAGTATAAGACAAAGAAACAAAAACACAGAGAAACCCCTGACAGTAAATGAGTACTGGACCATTGCACCCATCGGCCAGATTTTCTCCACCAGAAGGAATGCCCTTCTGGGAAGTCAGAGTCCCTTTCCCCCACCCCGGCAATGACAGGGGGTGGTATGGAATAACAGTAGGGTCTGGCCACGCACCTTCCTGGCTATCGCAAAAACTTAACCCTGTCCTGGCTGAAACCATGACAATCACTTGCACCAAAGTCTTCTGATGACAAACCTGGAGCGACAATGCCTGAGATGCCTTAACACAAATGGTGTGCTTTTCTCCTTGGATCTAAAAGTCCCCCTGGCTGGCTCACAGTTCCTATGAAAATTGCTGCTGAAACTGTAATTGGAGGCTTGAGTGAGATGCCAGTGAAAGCAGGACACAAAAATGACATAAATAAGTAGAGATTAAAGTAGAAATAAGTAGAGATTAAAAGACATTAAGAATAGGTAAGACAAAGGAGAACAAAAATCTGGAGAATGATGGAGGGATGCTGAGGTTTGAAAAAGAAAACAAGAAGACATCTCTTATGAAGAACTATCTATTACTTTGTTATTATTACAAAGTTTGGCAGGAAGTATGAAGCGAAAATGCTTTAGACTGAAGTCCTTCATAGAAGGAAAGAAAAGTAAGTTGTCTGTCTACAATTTTGTTCTAATTCTAATGAAGCTCTTTTCCATATCACAAGACACAGATTTTACCATGGCTTTTTAACTCTGATGTGTGATAGGAGAAAAGGTATACTCCTGCCAAGATGCTTATCTAAACAAAAAACTTATAAAAGGCATGTAAAATCTTTATGAGAAGGATGCCTGTCAATTCATCTTTTCCTTTATGGAGTATCTTAAACTGTGAAATGGCAGGTTTTAATTGCTTTGAACTTATGTGTGGAAGATATTTAGGTATCTAAGCTCAAACTGTTTTTCTCCACAGAATGATGAGTGAGACCAGGGTTACTACCATATTTTTCCTTCACATTATAATCAGTCTCACATTTCTGCAATATGAAGGACTGTACAAATGAGTTATTAGGCTACTGCCACGAGAGTCAGCAAGTAACTAGCTTTCATTACAGTTGGAATCAGAAATTATCTTTAACAGGACAGTGGATGACTGTGACTTCCTTGACATTTCCTTCTACTTCCTGCAAGTTATCTGAAGTAGGTGGCTTGTGCCCTAAATCTGAGCCATCTCTGTGCTAGTGTTTTTTAAGTAGTTTTGCATAGGTTCTGATTTTTCCGTGAAGCCTCTATACCCTTGCTGCAAGACAAACAGCATTACTTAATAAATAGATACAGCAGCAATATTGTACAGCTTCAAATGAACACAAAACCTCATTATATTCTCAAGTACTTGTAATTCTCAAGTATTTTGAATTTTAAATAGGCAGCTGAGAATGTATGGCATTTTTTGGTTAAAATTCCACCACAATGAGTCTCTTTATATTACCTTTCCTAAATGTAGCCCATTTTTCAAGGGTCAGTTGGCTGCTTCTCATGTAAACAATGTGTTATTGAAATGTTGATGGATTACTCCCATGGACGACACCCCGGTGAGGGACTGAGGAATGGTCCTGGATTTGCAATGCAGACATAAGCATGCAGAACTGGACTGCCACTCAGTGGTGCAGGACATCATCCGTTCTTGTGCCACCACCCTTTGGCACTGACATGGTTGATCACAGCTACATCATCCACCACACAGATATACTGGGCACAAACAGGGCTACAGAACTGCTGTAAAACTTTAGTGTAACATCCGAGCAATGCCAGAATGAGTATAAATCAACTTTGTAGGCAATTCTGAAAAATACAGTTAGAGAGCCAAACGCCTTAAAGCTCAATTTTGTGCAACACTAGAACACCATTATTAAAGAGAATTGTCTGCTTTGAGCTAATGTATCAGTGACTTGGACACTTACCCACTGTCATTTATCCATGATTTTCTATGGAAGATATTAAAATGGCATTTCAGTCCCAGGGGATTGCTTATCAAAGAACTATTACTTCGCTACTACACCATTGTGATGCTTTTGATAGCTATGACATGCTTTAATTTGAATTGTCTTCTCTGTTTGCACCACACTAGTATGTATCAGATCTTTCAGGATCAAAGGATATCTTACTGTGCTTCAGAAACTCATTAAATCTATATTTGTAAATAAAGCATTTGTTCCACAGCACTAGGTGTCCTTGAACCACTAAAATGAACAGCTCTGCAGGACGTGTCCTAAATGTACTCAAGGCTCCAGTGAGTAATGAAAATGTGACTCGTCTATTAAGTGTCTTGGGAACAACTTGTTATGGCCTATAAAGCTGTAGAAAAAGTGCACACAGTGGTATTCCCAGAGCTGAAACACAGATCTAATTAGACTCCCATAAAATGTCTTATTCAAGACTGAAAAATTGCTAACTGATCACAAAGTTTGCTTTATAGATTAATAGGCTAGTTTAATAGCTATATAGCTGTGTATGAACTACTTCTTTATGCACTTCGTTGTACAGATATAAATTGCTTTGGCTTTTATGTAATATATTTAATATATTTATGTTTATATTGCTGCTATTTTTGCAAATGAGACCTGCCTCAGGTAACCTTTTTAGCCCGTGTTTTCTTTCTTTTTTTTTTAAATGAACGAAAAAGAAGTCAATCTGTTTTCCAAGTCAGAATTCATTTTCAGGTTTATCAGCAGCTGAATACCTAGACTGGTATTCATGCTTCCTAATTATTGAAAAATATTTAATTCAATCCAGTAATACATTAAATTCAGAAGCAGAACAAATTTTATACGCAGCAGTATTTTAGACACAAAACTGATTAAAATAGTAATAGACCTTTCGGGGACACTTCTGGGGACATCTCGATTTCTAAGGAGTTACAGGATCTGGGAGATAGGCAAAAAGAACTTCATCTGTGTCTCATCATAACAACACCTTCTTTGTACTGGTGCTACAATGATTAGGGCTGGCCACAGCCTTGCACTGAGCATCAAGAATATGCTTTCCAGTTTCTGGAACTTGGGATGGCAGTTTCATTGCAGCATGCTCAACTCTGTTGTCATAAAAAATCCTCTGTTGCCTATAAAATCCATGTCCTAAATAGTAACTAACTACAGGACAATGAAATTTTTTTATATGGCTCTATAAACTAATGAGTCCACACCCATGTCAAAATCTAATGCCAGATGTTATGTTTGACTATTAGCAAGCCAAGAGAAGCACAGAACATTTTCTTGAGAGGGAAAAGCTGCACTGGCAACAAATTTTGAGAAGACTAGAGGTAAAGGGGAGTGGAAGTACAATTTCAACAGTAGAGTAACACATTTTAATTTTTTAAGTATGAAGGAAGAGAGCAATCACTTCAGAAAAAAAAGAATCTGAAAAAACATGTTAAAGCTAGTCATCGCATTTCTTGCCAAAACATCCATTCAGTTTCTCTTCATTAAAACTCTGATCAGTCTAGGAGATGACCATTCAAACTATTTTTGACCAGTCACTGCTGTTTCCAACATGCTTACTGGCTTTATGTTGGCTTTTCATGAGTGACCATGACTTTTCAGTACTCTCTTTCAGTCTTCTTTCATGTCTACTTGTGTTATTCTGTGCCATGTTTCCCCTCTTCTCTTTCATACCTATAAATCTATTTTTATTCTTCCCCCAGTGTTATAATCAACAATTTCCTTTCATTTTCTGTATCCTGAATTCCACTAGACAAATCTTACGGCAACTTAGGGATCCTCAATGTACGCTTTTCCATTCTTCTTTTATTTCTCATATTGACAGTTTTTATGTTATCTGTCTTTATTTTTTCAGAAGGTTAAATAATTCTTTAATTTTCCAGTAAGCACTCCTCAGTAAAACTTTGCTTCTACCACTACATGCTTCTTCATGTAAGAGGAATCATCTCCTAAAAACTCCTCTCTTTCTATATTTGCCCATTTGCAGTCCACACTGGTGCCTTCCTTCTCTGAAGTCATGAGATGATTAACTTGCAGCTGGAACTGAGCAGGATTTTTCAAACCATTATATATAAACTGCTAAGAACGTACTTTACTTAGCTACATGGGAAGAAGGAAACCTTCCCGGCTGTCCAAATAACAAAATAAAAATTTAGGTGGCTGAACAACAAAGAGGGAGTTATGTTAGACATGATCCCAGTTTAAATGTATATCTGATTATTTACAGTTGTGTTGGTGTTTTTTCATGCTGTTGTCAGTCTTATATATAACCTATATACTTACATGGTCTACTCTTACACATTGACACTTTGTCACCATTGTTTGTTACTCTTTCCTAAACCTGAGAGCATGAAGGTTTAAGAATTTTTTGTTAATGCTGTTAGCTGGTCACTAAGCTTGAATGATAAAATTTTATGAAGATTATAATCTGAATTGTTACAAGGTTTATGTTCTTTATGAACAGCACTATATCTTGCACATTTTTCTTTCAAGAAAATTTTATAATACAAAGAATGAAATAAAAGCTCTTTCATATGATGAAATTTATGTTCACTGAAGGAAGCATCATTTGATAGCAGTCTGAATGCAACAGAGTAGTGGCCATGCTCAAATGACAAGTAACAGGTTCTGTGCTACCTTGGGTCCCCTCTCAAACTAACCATTTTCTACAGTAGCTTTCTTCCATAAAACACAGTGTGGCATCAGTGATGGACCTTTTATGGGATTACCATTATTTATGCAGAGTCTTAAGTAGTAAAGTCTCCACTGGAAGATATTTGCCTCACATTATCTTCTGAAGATATGTAGAAAAAGTACATACATACTTTGTGTCTTACTTTACTTTTTTCTATACAAGTAATGATAGGAATGAAAGAGTTTTATTACTAAAACAGGATGGAAATGATTGAAAAGTTGTGCAAGTGAAGCTTATCATCCTTCAGTCCACAGATGTTATGCTTCATGTTCACTGCATGCTGTAAAATACTTGGAACATATGGGAAAATTGAAGGTGATTAAGATAAAGCTATTACAAAGCCTGATTTTGCCATTCAATGTTGCGTCCATAGTAACTCCTTGCATCATATGGCACCTGTGTATATGATGCAAAGACATTTCTTAAAGTTGCACAAATACTAATTAACATGAGAGGAAAACTTGTGTATCTTTTATCAATGTGAAGTGAGTTTTTTATTTCTATTATACTAACAGAATTTTCCATAATTCACTGGGTATTTAAGATGTGACATTGTAAACAAACTATAATTCACAAGGGGAAAACATGTAATTTAAAGATGGGGAAAAAAGGTTTTGTGAGAAAGGAGGAGAGCAGTGGGTTAAAGGGACAGCTGGTGTGTGTATGTTATCTGATATGGGAGTTCTGCTCTCTGTTACTATTTTGTCACTGCTGTAGTAAGGCAGTAAATGATAGCTACCAGTAATTCACTGAATAAGGGATGTGTCTTATCCATCTGTATCCATGCGTTCAGCCTTCCTGTGAACATACTATGGAGCAGTCTCTACAGAAAATCCCTCAGAACTTGCCAGAGGTGAGGAGATTAGCAGGGTTCTACAGAAATTACTTTAAAACTAACAGAACTTATATGAGTATGTGTGTTTTTTATTTTTTGACACTATCTCACAAGATTACATAGTGTGACTATTACTTCCTCATGTAATCTCTAAGATAAATTAAAAAACTACAACAAAGTTATAACATTCCATTAAATTCTATAGCTTACCTCTTTGATGTTCTCTTTGTTCTTTTTCAACTCAGTCATATAAAAATTTTGTACAAAACCACACAGATGTCTTCACTGAAAATAAGCGTTCTTTTCTTTTCCTATCCCTTTCAATTTCTGAATCTGTAAGTCTATATTGTGTCAACTGAAATGAATTATGCAGGGACAGATAATGAAAAATAGTATTATGAACAAGTGCTGAGTACCACTGCCACAACAGCACATGTACATATACATGTGCATTCACACACACATATATATACATATATAGAGTGGATGTGTGTTTGAAAGAGGGTCATTAAAATTCAGTTCTGAATGAGTGATTAAAGCTGAACTCAACATCAGATGACAACAGCTGTCCTTGATTCGTATGTGCTGAACTAAAAATCCATAAAATATATTTATTCTTAATAGTGAATAAGTTCTTACATCTCTGAAACAGGCAACAGACACAAAATACCACCAAACTGTACTTTAATTGCATGTGACACTACATACAAAGACATTTAGCTCTGGCTACTATGAATTTTTGCAGGACCGTGTAAAGTCTTTGAAGACTGATGTGACCTGCACTTGTCTTCTTTTAAACGGTTTGATGTGACCATAACACTTGCTGCCTATTTAAGAAAATGGGCCTGTATTTTTGAAAGGAAATACCAAGGAATGACTATGCATTAGCTTTATGCAGCTAACACTGATTGAAAATAGAAAAGGGAGAACATTCACAGTAAACAAATACCTGTATAGGTGTATTTTAGTTTTAGGTATCTATATAATAACTTTCAGTCCTAGCATGATAATTTAATCTTCTTTCCATTCTGTTCTAGCTTGTTCCAAACATTGTCCCATTTGGCACAGAAACTTTTACTTCAGAAAGTTCTCTGTTGGAAACCAAATATTTTTCTTTCCAGGGGCAGACATTCCTCAGTCAAGTTCAACAAAGTGGACCACAAGGGACCTGTCTCTGTTGTCCAAGCTAGCAAGATACATTTATGAGCCAGCATCAGTAAATAAAGAAGGCAGGCTACAGCTGTCCTCCAGCACTTGAGGTCACTGAGCAATTCCAGAACCACAAGTCAGTGATTTAATGGAATTCCCCATTCAGACAATTATGGCACATTTGACCATACCACAACATAAAATGCTGGATTCTTAGTGCAATCACACACCACCACCACCACCACCAACAGAAAAACCCCAAACAAACAAACAAACAAACTGCCGTGAATCAGGTTTTTCTGTCTGGCATCTCTTACATAATTTTTTTTTTTGCAGTTGTGTAATTGAGTACAGAAAGATTCAGAGAGAGAAATTCTTTGAATATGAATTATCATGTGCCTTTTAATGAGCTCCACAGCCTACCATAAACCATGTATCTGATATGAGCCAAGGCCGTTTTCTGAAAGGGGGGCATGCAGCAGTGGCAAGGAGAGGTGCTGGGAAGTGCCCATGAGAAAACAGGCCCCTGTAAGGGCATGCTGACAAGAGACCAGAAAGTAATTCCTGTGAGCAGTCAGAATGTGCTCTAACCTGAAGGGCTAGCTGTGAACCCTGCCAGTCACATGGCTGAGTAGAGATAAAGAAATAAAAGTAGAAAATGAGTGCTTCTTGGTGGGAGGAGTGTGCTTTTATTCTGGTACTACTTATAGGGTACCACACCATATGAGAAATGTAATAGAGGTCATTTTAGCTAAAAAAAAAAGGTATAATTGATTATCCAGCCATTGCATGTCACTACACAGAAAATTAATGCATTGCTCTGAGATCTAATATTTATTCAAATGTAAGACCATATGAATTTTAAAAAGCAATTATAAAACACTACAATCTATTCTTGCAAATTACCTGTTGTAATTTTAGCACTAGACAACAATGACAAATTACAATCCTCATTTCAAGGATATGAGATGCATTACATAATGCAGATCTATAGTGTTTTGAACCATTAATCATCATTGTCTGGCAGCACTGTTTGTGTTGATCCTGTTTACAAAAGAAAAGAACTGCTAAGACATACTATTTTTAGGCTTTTCTTTATCCAGTAAGTATTCTTTAGAAGGAATCATTTATAATCTGAATTTGCATTTAGCCTCAAAACGGAAAAACAGCCCAGACATAATTGCAGCAAAGAAAGGTTGACATCCACAATAAAAAAAATTAAGACCTATTTCTACCTTCACCAAACATTTATCTGCTACTATGTTAATTAGCAGTTAAAAGTTGTTATTAAATTACAACATTGTATGACCTGATAGTTTTAAAATTACAGTTTAGGCACATAATCTAGGAGCCACTGGACTTTTCTCAAAAATGTATAGAACATTGTCTTGCAAGATAAATGAAGTTCTTCACATTTTCTGTCAATTTTTTCAAGAGAGATTCTTCCTTTTTATGTAGAGAACACTGTCAATCATGGAGTACCAGATTTCACTACTAACAAAAGTAATTCTTATTGTTAATTGTATCAGAATATAAATATAATCACAGTTAAACTGAAATGAGTTTTTAATGATTTATAAGATTTTTTTAATTAAATCTGTTTCCTGTCGAGGAAAGATACTCAGTATCAGGGTTAGACTAGGAAATGAGGTTTGTTGATCCTGTAAAACTTTTTAAGGTTTCGTGAATGTTCCTTGTCTTTATTGAATATCACTAAACACTTTCAATTTAATGAATGCACAGATAATAGCTTGGCAATTAGAGGAATTTACCTAGGATGTGAAAGGCTCAGATTCAGTCTGCAGGTCTGCCATTTCTTCCTGTCCCAGAAATATGCTCCAGACACCAGGAAATAAACCCTACAGTGGTTTTCCTAGAGATTGATTATGACTTTCTGTATTTGTGTATTTTGCTCAAATTCTCTGCAACAAAGCTGTGAAGCTGAGTACCCAGCATCACAACTAGACAGAATATTGGACTAGCTCCATAGTGGTTTCTCTCACACCTGGCAGTAACATCCAGGCAGATCAAGAAGAAAAAAATCTCAGGGCCAACACCTAAACCAGACAGAAGACACTCGTGAGTTTGTTGCTTAACTCCCAAGAGTTTCATGAACACAAGGCTATTACCTATTATACCTCTCACTCTCTAGGGTATTGCATTTCAGTAAAAGCCCTGTTGGAGCACTTAGGTTCTTGCAAGCGTGTTAGTCTATACTGAGTATTTTCCAGCTAAAAAAACTGTTTCACTGAAGAGTTCCCAGTCAGCTGCATTCCCAAGTGTTTTGCATTAATCTTTAAGGGCCGAGACACATAGAAGAGCCAAGAAGATCTGAGGTTCTAACTAAGTGGAATACAGGGTTTTTATTAACAGGAAAAAAGACTAACTCTTTGTTTTCAAATTGAATTGGTATAAAACATTGCAGTGACTTTATTACTTTCCTTATAAATTATTGACAGATAATTATCAATAGGGAGTTTTTTCCTCTAAAAACTATGTTCCCCTGCCACGTTAGCTTAGAGTTTCTGTAAAATCAACTTGCGGCCTCCTGCAAAGTAGCTCTCTTTTCTGGTAAAATGCTCATTTCTTATAATTTCTGGGATACAAACAAATTTAATAGATATAATGTATGCAAATATAAAAAACCAGACAGTTCTGCAACAACATGCATGAAAATGAGAGGTGAAAAATGTCTCAATTAGAACCTCTTCACCAAAATTAACTCTTTTGTTAGTAAGATCTTCTGTTCATTTTAGAAAAGCTGTGGCATTCCAGTCACTTGCTACTTTGAAAGTAGGCTGTTCATTGCAACTATTATTATGCCAGTGAAGTCCAAAGTGACTGTGTAATTCTCTTCAGATTTTGTTGAAATACAATACTGACACAAGTGACATGTCTAACAGGCAAACTCTCCGTGTGCACTAAAAAAATATTGAAAGCTTAGGATTTAGATCTCTTTTTTGGAAAGAAATACATCAGAATAGTGGAGATGTTTGAAAACTTGAAACAAGAGCAATCCTTCTAAAGTGCACTGAAATGGCACTTACTGCCTCTTCTGCTTTCACAGTGCATTTTCAAGTAACTTTGTGCATGCTTACATTAGGGATTTTTGCATATATGCAAAAATGAGGCAATTTGTTACATCATTACGGTACGTGCTGATTGCAAACCTTTAGAACTCATCTAAAAAGATGGTAAGGTTACTCCCCCAGCGCATGAGATGAAAAACAAATTAGGTATTAACTTAGCCTGCTGCTACATTTTATTATTTATTTCTGAGGGAACTAACACGACAGGGCTCACCACATGTGGGACCATGAATTTGCATTTCAGAACAAAAATAATAAACAATAACAACTTTAAAGTATGCTGATGCAAGCCAGTAAGGAATAGGATTAGTTAATTTGTAAGTTAATACATACGTCTAATTGTAATGCAAATTTCACCAAGGATATATAAAATAGGTACATTTAGATCACGTGAAATCTTTGTGAAAGTTAAAAAAGAATCACACAACAAAAGCCAGTAAGTCACTTGGAGAACTTCTGTGCTCTCCACGTTGTCTGTATTTTCATCAATTGTATACATCTTAATGAAATAATTATCATCTAAGTTAGCTTCCCCAGAAAGAGCACTTGCCTGTATCTTTGAGAGTATCATAGCTACAATGTGATTACTACCTTGATTATATACGGTAATAAAATTTTAAGGAACTCAGTTGTTCTCCTTTTTTTTCCCCCCCATGTTTCGCCTTACATTATCAAAACCAAAGAGGTAGACTCATTCTTATGCTAGATTGCAGTACATCTCTCCCTGGTAAGAAGTTACGGTATTTGCTTTCTGTCACAATGACTGTTCTATCCTGCAACTCCTCTGAGTCTCAACTCCAGTTTCTTGGGTGCCTCAATCTCTCCACAGCTCTTGAGATCGTGAAAGAGGTGATTCCTGGGTTATCCTCACATATCTGACAGCGTAAGCACAGAGGCAGTGAAGATTCATGCCTGCCCTCAAAGTCTGTATCCTCTCCTGGGTCAGCCGTGCTCCTTCAGTCAATCATAATGTCATTACTTTGGCAAATTTCTCAGTTACTTCCTTCCCCTGCTGCCACTTTCAACTTCTGTAAATTTGCTCCAGGGACAAAGAAGGCTACAAGAGCACAAATTCAAGTGGAGAGTAATACAACTGCATTGTCATCTCCAAGTTTTCAGCTGTTTTATTTTTTTACCTGCTCCATCTATAGACCTCAATTCTCAGAGGACACATCTTCTGAGCAGCACAGGGCATAGATGGTGTCATATCCCACATTCTTCTCTGCTACTGGTGGCATAGCAGACATTTATAGCATTTCTTGTTGGAAACTAGTAGCTATGAGCCAATTCCAGGCATGAAAATGTACTGGCCTCATTGAAAAAATACGTGTATAAATCTGAAAAGAAAAAGGCAAAAAATGTCTTTCACAGATAAATACTTAAAGGCATTTGAAACTTCAGCTTTTACTGAAAGTGTTTAAATAATCACTAAGATAATTGCTTTCCAACTTATTGCCATGTGATCCAGCATTCAGGACAGCAAAAAAATCAAGCAAACAAACCTGGACGTTCTGTGAGCAGCAAAACTACTTTATGTTCGTTCTTTGTGCGTAAGTTATGTTCATCAGCAGAAGATTTTTTTATGGCTTGGGTACTCATTGCTTTTGAGTGTAGATTTTCTTGAATCTAATACATGGAAGGTTCACATTTCAACCTTCTCCTCTGTGAAAGGGAGAAAATCCAAAACTATTAGCAGCAGCAAGCATCTAATAAGTACACAATCTCTGAAGAACAACTTTTTTTTTCCAGTAAGGTAGAAATTAGTCAATTATTTAGAGACAGGGCAGAGTGAAAAAACAGATAAAGTATGCACACAAACATATGGATTGCTCATGTAAGCTTTATTTCCTTAGGAAGTCAGGATAAAACATTTCAGTGATTAATACATAAACAGCAATTGCTCATATCCTGCAGATTTTCAGGAAATAACTGAAATCTGCAAGCAGATTTAACTGAGTCTGTAGCAGATAAAATTAACTAAAAGATGGAAATATAATTGCCTGAGTTTGTACACGAAGTCAAGCTGAAAGATAAATGGCAGTTCCATTTTCCTGTTGACTGTTAAAGCAAATTAATTATCTGGGGTCATGGATTTGCTTCCAGAAAAAAGAATGTGAATCTCAGAATCCAAGAGAGTTCGTAATACGCAGAAAAGGAAACTGATTTCTCAAGAGATATTACCATGCAGACACAATAGTCCTGGGCCAAATTTGCCCTTTTGAGGATTGTTTCAAGGAAGTGTGAAGTTCCTGCACAGTGCTGCACGAGACTAGGGTAACATTATGTACTTAAAACTCTGACACAGTTTTTTCTGAGGATCCAACTTTGGATGGAGTTTCCCATTACATAAAGTTGATTGCTCAGAAAAAATACGATCATGCTGTAACCCTTACATGGTGTTCAGTCTCAAGACAATTCAGTTATTTAACTAATGTCCTCCAATAGCCATGGTGTGCAGTATAGCAGGAAT
>NW_008240033.1:2251054-2254832 GCF_000691975.1 Corvus brachyrhynchos | reverse complement strand
GAATGATAGTTATTTCCTGCAGAGGGAGAGTGAGGCTGTGGGTGATGCCCCTGCAGCAGCAGAAAGGGTGGAATCTGGGAGATGGTGGAGTCCATGGCAGCTGGGAGGGACAGCTGGACTGCGAAACTGGGAGGACTGGAAAGAATGGAAAAAACAGCTGCAACAGCAGAAAAATAGCAGGCAACAAACAGGATATGAGGAGGAATTACAATAAAATAGTTGGAAGCATGTGAGGAGACCAGCAGGCCTGATACTGACACTGGCAGCCAGAACTGCTGGGAACGCTGTGATCCACAACACATGCTCGCAGCAGTGCACCGTGGTGAATGGATTCCGGCCTGCCACACAGGACTGCTGTAGTGCAGCAAGTGCAGGTGCCAAAGAAAAGCAAACTCCTCATTTCTAGTAGTCTAAGAGCTACCCCAGGCTTGCAGTTTCGTGTAGGCTCTTAGTGGATGCTACTTAGCTGTCACTCTGTCTTGAAGTTCTTCTGTGAGAGCCCTCAGAAACACACAGGTGTACATCTGCAACCTCTGTGTGCCACAGGCAGGGAGGCTCCCATATGAGAAACCAAAGCACAGGAACCTACTAGCAGTAGCTGAGACCTGGAATATCAGTCTAGGGATGGGCTAGGTAGGTCTTTCCTGTTTTTTTTCAAATCAAATCATTAGAAATGTGTCCTCGAAAATGAAGAAGCCAAACATACAGACTGTAAGTCCAGAAACACTGGATTAGACAAGAGTTAAATATTAGAGTACTGAAGTAAATACAGAATTGTGACAGTCGTAAATGGATACAGAAAGCCCAGCAATCACACAGCTCAGAAGATAGAACGGATTTGGAAGGAAGAAGGAAAGGGAGGTATCAACAGATAGACAGCAGGTGAAACACAAAGATGGAAATGATGGAGTCAGATGTGTCAAACAGCCCTACACATGGGAAGATATAGAAGAAATTATAATAGAAAAAGGACGTTACAGAGATATGGAGTGGGTAAGTGCAGAAGAGAGGAAGATTTGAAAATCTTAACCCCCATCTGAGAAGCATACATCAGAACATAAATTCATGTTTTTAATCAGCTTTTTTCCCTATCAGTTGAAAACTAATGAAACCTAAGGAAGCAATTAGCTTTAGGTAGATCATAGGGCATCTGTAATATTCCTTTATGCCATCACTCCATCACAGTGATGAAACATGATTTATGTGAAACATTTCCTGGAGAAATGCCATCAACATTAATAACATTATATAAACAGGAGAAAACAGCAGCTCCTGTGGCCTCCCTTCGCTTCCTGTGCTAAGCAGCTCTGTCGTTGCAAAGGAGGTTTTTTGAGCAATGATGATTGTAATTCACAAATTGAATTTCTTTTTACCTTGAGTTCACAGCTGGTGTTTTGTTCTTTTTCACTGTATTTGCATTCCAATAAACGGTCATTAATCTGTGTTTCCTTATCAGGAGCTGTTCTAATCAGGCTGTTCTAAAAGATGAGTTAATCAATAGAGTTAATTCTTTGCATTTATAAACAACAGGAAGTTTTCTATTGTAAAAACAGTTTCTTTTTTATGGTCTGTTCAGGCTTATCACTTCTTAAATGTCAGTTTAAACTCAGTGCCATTAGTATGTCATGAAAAGCAACACTTACACAAGCAATCCTACTGAAGTTGGTGTGGGTACTCATTTGACTATACAACATGAATTAATATGGGCAGAAATGAAAAATATGAGCTTCTTCATTTGTCTAAAAAATACTAAAGAAGATTACAGGTAGATAAACAAGTTTTCTTTTCAATAGATAGCGAACAAAGTGAATTGTATTTTCATTTGTATTCTACCTCACAATCCCCTACCACCCCTTACTGTAAAGCACTACAGTGAACAGTTTTTTGATCAGGTCTGTATTTCTATAAGAGCCTCTTACATGTTACAATAAACCAGAAAACATAAATAGGGGGAACTTACACCTTGAAGAGAGCAGCTAGCCCCACTAGTACTTTGTCATTCTGTTGGCATAGCCGAGTTTCATTTTCCTGTTTCACTAATACACACAGGGCACATGCCATTATTAATGGAAATGACAGAGACACAGCCCCAGGAGCTGTGTTCCTCGGTTTCCTTGGTCTGGGCACTACAACACACAGAAAACACCCTTGCGCAGTAGCCCTCATTGAGAATTTTGCTGGCTATCCCCAAGCTTGCGAAGATGAGAACAGGAGAAGTCACAATGTCCCAATGTCTGTGCTGTCCTGGGATTTTGGTCATGAAGCAAATGGTAAGGACTTACTGTATGACCGTATTTCAGTTGTGGTTCTAATAGTGGTGTCTTTGTTTACAATATGTTCTCTTACACTTCTGCTGCATGAAATGAGCTCCCAAGCATGCCTACAACTTTTTTTTTTCTTTAAAAATCATTAAAGCCACAACTAAGCATAAAAGTAAGTGATGCCAACAATTCAGATTTTCCCTAAATTCACCTAGCTTTTCTCCTAATGAATATAGGATGTCATTACTTTGCTGTGTTTTTGCATGGGTTAATTTCTCTTGCTGCGTCAAACCCTTTCCCTTCAGTAAGTGCAGGCATTTCTCTTCCCATGAAGGGTCAATCTTGTCTTTTACACATCAAAATAGAGCCAAGCAATTTCTCACACAAAACTTTAAAAATACTGTTATGCCTACACCAGGGTGTCAGTTGTGCATCAAAGTATGAGCAATAGTATAGAGATTATTTCAGCTAAGGCTAACTGAGTTTAATGGCCATCTAAACTCTGTTCATTTGTATTTATGAGTATGGTATTTCTGGTTTGGGAGTGCAGACTACATGGCTAATGATGGAGTGAGTATGGAAAGCGACTTTGGCGCAGCACTTTTTTCACAAAGTTGAAAAGTTACTGAGAGTTTATTGTTATACCCTTTTCATTCTCCCCCATCTTTAATAACACAGGAATTAACCCAACCCCCAACTTGCTTGCTATACCGTGTGTATTCAACACATTACTACCGTCGGTCTCCATAAAGGCTACATACAAAATTTATGCTTCACTTCCCAAAATCCAGTCATCTTTAACTAACTACTCACAATACATGAACTTCAGACTACCACCTTCCATTGGTCTTGACACTCAGAAACATCGCATTCAAGTCTTACTCACACTTGTCTGAAGCATACACTTCCTCTTTGCTTGGATACATCTGGCACAGATGAAGACATGGAAACAAAAAGCATGGTGGAGAGCAAACCTGATGTGCTACCACAATTCTTATGCCTGTACTTACACCTGACATCCTGCAAGCCCCAGAAGTTTATTTCTCCAGGCAAAAACCACATCTGGATGATTGCATCACTCCAGCCTTAAAGCAGTAAGTAACAGCAATAGAAGAGTGATGAAATAGACTATTTGGGGGAATGAAACTGTGCGAAAAACCTCAGCCCCAAACATGTAGAAGTGAATTACTGCAAAGAATACTGTAACTGGGTGGCAATCAATGTTGTCAGCCAATTTTGGTTTCGCACTCTGAACAGCAATTCTAAAGTCCACGTACGTTTCTGCTCTCGTAAGGCTGGCTGTGCCTGTCACCTGTGCTTAACGGAGCAGCTTTTTTACCTTGCGCCGTTGAGAGGTCACGCACTGAAGCAATCTCGTTAGTTTTGCCATTTCTTACGCTTTTAATGAACTATTGCCGGCTGCGAGCATTTAAAACAACAACGGACAAACAAAAGCCTCGAGTTTGGTCAAGAAGCTGCAAGTTTCCCCTTTCCATTCTCCTGACTTGCGGCGCTAC
>NW_008240033.1:2183953-2250159 GCF_000691975.1 Corvus brachyrhynchos | reverse complement strand
AGGAGCGGGGCGCACGCCCCTGGCGTTGTCGCAGCAGCCCCCGCCCCAGCCCCCGCCCGCAGGGCCTCGGCGCAAGAAGGGTCTTGGCGGAGCTGCGTTCATGGGCTTGTGCTGCTCCCAAAGGCATTTTCGGTGGCACGTCCCAAACTCTTCAGATTTTTGATCCCTAAGAGCAGTGATGGTGGTTTGGAACATAAGTTATGTCCCACTCCTTCCAGTAGGCAGCGGCATGCTCTCCCTGAAACTTTCCAGCCAGCTCCCTCATAACAGAATTTGGGAAGGTGCTATTTGCTGGGCCCCTTGTGCCCTAGCTGACAAGCAACCAAATAGCCTTTATAAAAATACTTCAGGTTTTATACAAATTACATTTTGTATAAATGTCTACTCTTGTGTAAATATATATGTTATGTTATACAAAATATATTTGTAAATACGCTTCAGGTTTGTTTGTACATCACTTTGTATCTCTGCTTACATGCTGATGTAATAGACTGCCTTAGGCTGTTTTCAGGATGCACTGTCATTTCATCTTTTCTAATGCAATCTCATCTGGGACTTAGGTGTCCTGTAACACCCTGGATAGCTGTTGCAGTCATTTACCACACAATGAATATGGTTATCCATAACTGTGATCCAAAAGTGAAACTGTACTGCACAAAAGATGAGAGCAATCATCAATATGGAAGGACTGGGCTATTGTAAATGGGAATAAGAAAAAGAGCAGAGATTGAAATAAAAAGGGAGTACTGTATAGGAATACAAAATGCGACACTAAGTGGGAACAGTTCTTGAAAACAGTTCAACCTATAATACTTTGAAGTGCAGTCTCTGGCTTTCCCTTGGATATTTACTTTATTTGACTTAGCAGGTCTGTTTAACAGGCCTTATTGACTCATGTAGAACCGTCTATAGAATTTTTTTGTATATTATTGCCTAAGTGCTGTCTTGGGTTCAGCGCTTAAAGTTCTGGGAACAGTCATGGCTCCTTCTGGGAGATAACACCTCTGAAGTTGCTCTCACCAGGGAGCACCATGAGAGGGAGTGAGCAGCTGCCTGACTTGGATAGTTTGGAGTAAGTGCACAAATTTCATTTCTGTTCCCTAAGAAGGCAAAGAAGATAGTAGGGGTTTTTTTTAGGTGTGTTCGAGAACTGAGGCAGCTAGCAATGCCAAGGTAGCAGGAATTTTTTTCTGCTTTAACTGAAAATGACAAGTAACAACTCCACATTGTATTACTGGAAGTAGTAAATGACACTGAATATTGTATACTAGGACTAACCTTAGGTGTAGCGAAAAATTCTCTCAGACCTTGGTACTTCCGTAATTCTTGTGCAATGATTGGCAGGGTATCCAAAGACATTTATGAAACTTCTGGACTAGCACCTCTTCAGCATCACTTGCCTGACTGCCTGATGAACGCTACATGCGAACCTGGAGGTTGTTTGGTGTCTCAGAAGTACTTGAAAACAATACTTTGATGAGTGATGCTGTCCCAGAAATCTACATGATTTTTAATTCAGAGATATCTCTGCTGCTCTGTTTTAGTGAAATTGTTGACTTTGTATTCTGTCCTGTTTGGACCACGTTGACTCCTAATGAGGCATGTGCTGCTGTTTGTTGTTGGAAGAAATAATAAACTGGGTCTATCTGTTATATATTCTGATAAGATTGCCGTGGGAAAAGAAAAGATCATCTGAGTTGGGACTTGACTTTTGAGCTTTAACTGAGCTCCAGATGAAGCATAAAATGTGTTTCTCTGTTTAAGTTAAAATCATGGATTACCAGGTTTTCATGGTAAAATGTCAGAATCTGGAAAAAGGACTCTCTTCTCATAGAAGTTTTGGCAATTGTCTTGGGGAAATTTGATCTAAGAAATTAGTATCTCACAATACAGTATCATGAGAAAAAGTGGAGGAACTTGAGTGTAGCAGAGAGAGAACTTTCCATATAATTTGATAGCTCTGACCTGTACTCCCCTTTGCCTTTTCTGCCCTTTCAGGAGAGACCAAATTTCTGTGGATATTTTCCCCTAGGAAGTTTCACACAGACTGTTAGCATGTCCTTAATAAAACGTGAAGAGGAAAGATACTTTTTGTCATTTCTTGTTTATGGAACCTCTAGAGTAACAATCGCTTAAGGAGTTTGTGCTCTGAGGATAGGAGATAGAACATTTTGTCTGTTGGCTTTATGGACCGAATTACAGTCATCTGGTCAAAGAGCAAAGATTTTAGAAGCCTCCATACAAAGTGTGTGCTTCTTGCTTGCCTCTCAGGCTTCTTAATCTCTACATGGTGCAAGTGGAAAATGCTCATTTTACAGGTTCTCTCCCTTTAGCCTGTTCTACTCCTAAACTGTTCAACTACTTTGTTTGTCTGGGTCTAAATAAATAAATAAAGTTGATGTGAACTTGTGTCACAACTGTTACGGCTTGGGATTAATGGTGCTCTTTCCAGTCAGTTGTTAGGTTCCTGTTGGGTTTGATGCTGAATGTTCCCAGCATAAGGACAACTGATAAATGTTTTTGACCATTTAGTATGAATGATTTTTGGTTATTTATGTAAACAGTTCTAGCTGTGAATTTTCACAGAGTTAAGAAGACCCTTGGCCTCTTGGATTTTAAGAGTAAATCATACTTAGGGATTCATGAGCTTCTTGAACTAATTAATTAATTTTCATTTTGTTTTGGCAAGATGTGATCCAATTTTAATGGTGGTTTCTGGAAAGTTTCTTAGGTGTTTTGCACCCAGAGCCTGAAGTTTGTAGGTGACTTGTGCATTGTCGCATTTAATTTAAAACTGATAGCTGGGCAGTGTCACTAAGAATGCTGTGAAAAAAAACCTCACTACTGTCATCTATCCTGACACTAGAAAGGCTGTCAGATCTAGTTTGACTGAAGCAGCTGCATGTTTTTGGAAATCTGCTAGCTGTTGAGTGCACTAGTGTCCAGCTGTTGA
Source organism: Corvus brachyrhynchos (assembly GCF_000691975.1). Classification (NCBI taxonomy): domain Eukaryota; kingdom Metazoa; phylum Chordata; class Aves; order Passeriformes; family Corvidae; genus Corvus; species Corvus brachyrhynchos. The sequence continues at coordinate 2,247,206 of NW_008240033.1, read as the reverse complement.
AATAGTAAACTCAGTGGGAGAAGGGTGGAGGGGAAAGGGAAGGGAATCCCTGTTCCTGTCTCAGTAAACAATGAAAAAAATAACTTGTGGTTGACATTTTCCTTTCTAGAGACAGTTAATGTTAGAAAATGGGTTTTATTTTTTTCCCCCTTACGATATTTCTCAACTTCATGAAAATGAGAATCCTGTCCAAATAATTTTTCATCAGTGCATTTTCTCCTGTGGGGGTGGAGGGAATAATTTGTGAGTGCTTTCAATTTGCCCTGGCCCTTCCTAGGCCCTGGCCCTGGCCCTAGGAGAGGGCCTGGACTTAAAGGCAGTGACTTTACTCTTCAGTTGGTCTACCTTTTTGAGACACTAATTTTTTTCAATTATTTGGTTTTGTATTTGACTGTTTCTCTTAGGAGAACATTTTGTTTCCTGCTCAGTTTGTAACTGGCTAGAATGTTCCAAAGTCAGCAGTCTAGAGCCCTGGGTGAGGAGTTTGGGGCATGCTTTAAGTCACTACCACTGCTCTTAGGGACAAAAAACCTTTAGAACTTGGAGTCCTGCCTGTCCCATGCTGGAGAGCACAAGAACCTTGATGAGAATCCTACCAGAATGCAATTCTGCTTCTTGGAAATTAAGGTAAATATTTCCCTCCGCTGTCCACTGTCGCTTGGTTGTTTTGGTTTTTTCTTTTTTTTCCTCTCTAATAGTTTGCACCTCAGTCCTGTCAACTTTGTTTGAGAAAAAAACTTCTCCTTATTTCCTAATGTTTATGGACATGAGAAGATAACATTTGTCTCAATCTTTTCCTATGCTGCAGATGCAATGGATCAGCTTGAGCAGAGGGTAAATGAATTTTTTATGAATGCAAAGAAAAACAAACCTGAATGGAGAGAAGAACAAATGACGTCAATCAAAAAAGTAAGGATATCACAGGAGAGGGTCAGATTTTTCTTTTGCAAACTAAGACAACCTTAGAAAAAAGTAGTTTATGATTGATGGGAGATTTAAGTGTTCACAACTGTGCCTTCCCTTGGGCTTTCATAAAAGGTGGATAGAACTACCTTGGAGAAGAAAAGTGAGTGAAAAGTTTCTTTCATCAAGGATTTCTCTCAAGTTTTACTGAGCACTTCTGGCATTTAAAAAAATGTAATCCTGAAATGGTGAGGAAACCTAGTACTAAATTTTGAGCTTGGATTTTTTTGTTTCTGTTTGTGTGACATGAAGTTGCCCAAGTTAATTTGCTTTCTTTTAGAGGATATATTTCAAGCTTAGATTCAGCATTTCTCTTGATCTTCTGCCTGTGTCCTTTTACACGTTACACGTGTTGTACATGTAGCTTGAGAGAGGGAAGAGTAAGAAGATGAATGTGTTCTGTGTTATCCTTCAACACTTGAACAGTGGTGGTGGTATTGATAGCAATGTAGTCCATCATTTTGTCAGGAGAAACTCCTTTGTAGTCTCCTACACTGGCTACTTCAGCCACTTATTTGGGTAGGGGTTATTTTCTTCTTTAATTAATGCAAAAAGATTTTTAAATTTTTAAAAAAGAAAAAAAAAATAAGAGCTCTGACTTCACTAGAGTAAATGAAAAATTTGCTTTTGACTTTAGTTGAACCAAAATTTGAAGTAGTTTTCACATAAGATACTATTCAGTGGAAATTCAGAATTGAAAGGCAGTAAAATCTGTTCGAATCTAAAGTCAAAGCATTTGAAAACACACTTGTTTTTAAAAGAAAGTTTTGTCTGTGAATTTTCATTGGCTAGAGGAGACTTTTGGATTGCTTTAGTCAAATTATTTAGAATACACTTATGAGTTAGAGAAACTTACTTTAAGGCAATGTAAATTATATACAATATTATCTCTGTTTAACTAGCATGCCAGAAAGGCACAGAGTATTTCAGCATCGTTTTGAAGAGCAGTAGGATTTGTGGTGGTCCTGAAGTAAAGGACATAACCTTGTTTTAAGCCCATAACATGATGCTATGTAATATAAAATAAATCCAAGATTGTTTCATTTCGTGTAGCATTTCTTGCGGAAATCTAAATATCACTCTAGGAAGAAGTGTCCCCATCTTGTAGTTGGCTTTTTCTAACACAGAGAAAATAAATTGATATATATATATAGTATCTCTCATTCAAAATTCAGATGATTGTTGTTTACAGTAAAATTTCACAGCCTTTCTGAAAACTGACTTAAAATTTGTCCTTTTGACTAATATTTTGTGCTTCATAACAGTAGCTTAAACTTACTGAAATTAGATCAGTTACATTCATAATTTTAAAAAATTCTCTTCATGACAGGATTATTATAAGGCTTTGGAAGATGCAGATGAAAAAGTGCAACTGGCTAATCAAATATATGATCTGGTAAGTGGACACAAGACTTGTGGTCAATTACCTAAATTTATACCCTAAGGAGTTCTAAGCATTTTGATAAGCACTGCAGCTGTGCTACTTGTATTTTTATGTCATCTACATACAGATGTTTTGCTGGTGAAAAAGAATTTAATATCTTACTGACTTAAGAATTTTGGTTTTTTAGGTAGTAAGTGTCACTTAAATATAAAACAAAGCAATAGTATTAGAAATCATGAGGTTTTAATGCATGTTTTTGGCTTGTTTAGGAGATTGGTTTAGAGAATCCCTTGGGATGCAGTGTTGAGGAGTCCAGGAAGGCTGGACATTCTTCAGGAAGAAAACCTTAAATGTATAGGAGCAGGCCATCCCCATGTGCCAAAAGAGAAGCCAGCAGGGAAGAAGACCAGCCTGGCTAAATACAGAGCTTTGGCTTCAACTCAGGAAAAAAAAAGAAAGTGTATCCCCTTTGGAAGAATGGGCAGGCAGCTTGAGAGGGCTACAAGAATTTTGTGAGGTTATTGCAGGGAGGTAATTAGAAGGGCCAGGGTCCAAGCAGAACTGAATCTGGTTACTGCTGTAAAAGACTAACAATATTTTTAAAAATATATCAGCAATAAAAGAAGGGCTGTGAAAAATCTCCATCCTTTATTGGATACAGAGGTAAACAGTGATGGAGGATGAAGAAAAGGCAGAGGTACTTAATGCCTTCATTGCCTCAATCTGTAATAACAAGACTGGTTGTTCTCAGGGTACCCAGCCCGCTGAGCTGGAAGAAGTGGGTGGGGAGCAGAATGAAGTCCCTGTAATCCAAGGGAAAAGGTCAGCAACCTGCTGTGCCACTTAGACACACACAGGTCTAGGGCCCTAATGGGATCCACCCCACAGCACTGAGGGAGATGGTGGAAGAGGTCACTAAGCCACTTTCAGGCACTTACCAGACATCCCAAATGACTGGGAATTAACAAATGTAATGGCCACGTACAAGAAGGATCAGAAAGAGCATCCAGGGAAGTACGGGCCTGTCAGCCTGACTTCAGTGCTGGGGAAGGTCATGGAGCAGATCATATTGAGTGTCATGACACAGCACAAGCAGGACAACCAGGTGATTAGGCCCAGGCAGCATGGGTTTAGGAAGGCAGGTCTTGCTTGACTGACCTGATCTTCAGTGATGAAGTGACCTGTGTAGTGAATGAGGAAGAGGCTGTGGGTGTTGCCTACCTGGACTTCAGTAAAGCCTTTGACACTGTTTCCTACAGCACTCTCCTGGAGAAACTGGCTGCTCATGCCTTGGACAGGTGCACTATTCATTGGGTAAAAAACTGGATGGATGGCCAGACCCAGAGAGGGGTGGCACATGATTTAAAGTATAAAGTTTATTTATTTTACATTTTCTCAGACAATAGAACTTGCAAGTCAGACTACACTCAAATGTAGAAGACAACTGATTTAGTTTCACTTCAACTAGGCAAAAGTTAGTTTAGAAGTTGGAACTTGCCCCTTCTCTTTTGCTTAGCTAGTAACTGGGAAAATCTCCCAGGTTTTAATAAAGACAGGTAAATTTTGCTGTATGAATACAGATCTAGAAAGCGTTTGGAGCGTCATGGTTTTTTTCATGATAGTGAGTTGAGAATTTTTTTTGTTAATTTTTAGTACCCAAGAGCACATCATAGTTTGCTGAAACACACAGGAGTCTCCACTTTTCAGTTAAGATTCAATACACACTAAGTTTACTGATGTTGATAGTGGCACACAAATTGCACACAAGTTTCAGTTCAGAACTTGCAATTTCCCCAAAGCAGCCCAATCTCTACTAAAGTCCGTGTCATGTACTGTTCTTTCTCTTCCCCTTTCTGTTTGCATAACCAGAGCACTTCCAAGTCTTCTTCATCTTTATTTCTGAAAAGAAGTGTCTTGGACCTTAGCCTACACTGTTTTGGTGTTAACAGCAGTGTCTCTGCTGAGTGAGGGAAGTGGAGGTGACCAAGAAGATGCACTTCTGTGCATTATTGTGCTTAGTGCTGCGTGTCACAAAACTGCTGGAAGGGAAATACTTAGCAAGCTTGAGATTAAGGACTTAGATATTCATGTTCCAGAACTGGATGCTATTTATTTTTGCTTCATCTAACAAACAGGTAGACCGTCATTTGAGAAAATTGGACCAGGAACTCGCTAAATTTAAAATGGAACTTGAAGCAGATAATGCTGGAATTACAGAAATATTAGAGAGACGTAAGTATGCATGATTTTCTTTTAAGAAACTGACAGACCTTCTGTCAATTTGCAAAATTAATGTATCATACACTTGTTAGTGGCTGCCAGTATTTTCACCTGTGTTTTAACCCACTTTTCATCAGTGATTCTCAAATTCTAGTTTCAACCTCAATTTAGAATAGTGAAATCAAAATACAACTGAGTAATTTTTTCATAGAACTCTTGTCCTTGTGGATTGCTACAGTAAGATACATAATTCTTTAAACCTGGTTTTAGTGATTTTAGGTATTCAGCCAAGTACTTTGGCCTAAGCCTGCGACCTACCCAGTTGCAGGTGTAACATTTATTCCTTGAATTGATTGCCACCAAACTGTGGAGGCTCATTATTTTTGTTTTCCATGTACTTGGTGGTTTTCTTTTTTTAAAGGGGTGAGAATGGGTTGTTCTGTAATGGGCTAGTGAAGAAAAAGCATTTTAGGTAAGAAACCTGCATGTTAAATACAACCCTGCCGGTATTTAGAATGTGAATAAAAATGTAAAGTGTCAGCTTTTCGCCAGCTTGGTGTAGAAGAAGCTGGCTTTTCTGCACTCATCAGCATTTAGACATCAAATTCAAATGTGATTGTGATAAATTTCTAAGTTGATTTAACTACTGTGAGGCAGTGGCTGTCCTCATAGCCAAAAATAGTGAAAAGTGACTTAAGTCACTTGGGGATATTAAGAATAAGTATCCTTTCTTGGAACTTTTTTGTGGCTGTGTTGTTTAAGCTGGGAGTTTGGGGCTATTTTATTTTCAACTGCTATTACAAGTAACAGGCACAAAAAAAAGAAAACTGTAAATTAAGTGCTATTAATTAACTAGCAATTACAGAAAAGGAATAGTTTCTTTTAGTTTAAATCCCAGCTGGTTTTTGGATGTGATGCTACCTTCTGTTGAACTGTGTGTTTGGAGAAGTTGCTAGACAGGATTTCAAGAACTCAAAATACAGAAGTGCTAGACTGCATGTTGCATCTTTAAGGTTTGTTTGGTTTGAGGGTTTTCTTTCTTTGTTTTTAAATAAAGCTAAAGGTAGAAGACTCTAAAATTTTTAGCTTTCAGAGTAAATACATATGGTTGAAGTCCCGCCAGAGGGCAGCCTTTGGGCAAGTTCATAATGTGGTAGAAATTCGCTCAGCCAAAATAGCTCCTTATGCTTTGAACCTCTTCTAGAACAATTAAGCTTTTGTAATACGCTTAGGTATTACTCATATACTCTTGCATTTCAGTGCTTTTTGAAAGCAGTGGAAGAGGTAAAGAAACGTTGAAGCCACAGATTTTCAAAAATGAATGTGAATTGCTTTCTTGTTTTGTGTTCTGTGTAAATGTAAGTTGGTAGGTATTGCAGCTATTTCAAAATCTTTTTGTTAGAGATTGATGCACAAAATACTGTATATTGTTCTAAATTCATAGTCAGTCTCTCTTATGCTGTGATTATTTAGTCTCATATTACAATAAATGTTATTAGATGTAGACTTGGATTTGTGCCCATCCGACTTTTTCCTTTTTTTGGGGGGCGGATGGGGGTGGAGTTTGTTGTTGTCGTTGTTTTGTTGGTTTTGTGGAGTTTTTTTGTTTGTTTTGTTTTTATTTGTATTGTTGCTCTGTGTATTTTGAATGTTAACAAAATCTGGATAATGATCTGCAGCCCTTTCTTTTGAATGTTAAATCATCTTGAAAGACACTGCTATTTCTTGAGTTTGGACTGAATGTGACAAGGTGGACTCAGTGGGACAAGATGCCTTATTTATACAGTTTACATGTCTTCAGTTCATATTGGTGTAGATTGTCAGTACTTTTGGCGCAGCCATTCTGCAACTCATTTGAGTAAGTGGCATGTTGAGGGCAGTGTTGTTGGTTCTTCTTATTTGCCTTGATTTTAAGTGCTTGATTTCAAGAGTCGAAGAGTAGCAGTCACCACTTTTTATTTGAAAGCTAATCTCACTGGCTTCTGTTTGTACTGTAGAATGGCTTTCAACTTGAGCAAAAATTCTTCCGATAAAATAAATATAACTGCACTGTAATTTGGTTAATATTTTAAAGAATCATTTAGTATGTAAAAGTCAAAACAGTGCCAACTCCGAAATTTTCCTGTCCTTCTTACCTCCCTCTTAGGGTCTCTGGAGCTGGATACACCAGCACAGCCTGTGAATAACCATCACTCCCATTCTCACACTCCAGTAGAGAGTAAGTATTTGAAACTTATGAAGATGCCCACTTTTTATGTTTCCTTTGGGTTTTTTTGTTGATTAGTATCAGGAGAAAAAGGTTCAGAACTTTTTTCCTCCATCATTGCAGGAAGAAAAAAAGGCATAATAAATGCTAATAATGTTTGTTAAGAAGAAGTTCAAGAATGAAATAGATTTTGCTGGTGGGAATTAGTTGAAAGTGCTAGCATGGTTTGACTTTCAAGCTGAATAGGTTTTACATTTAAGTTCCCTTCATTTGTTTCATTTAGAAAGGAAACACAATCCATCTTCTCACCATAGTACAACAGATCATGTTCCTGAAAAGAAGTTTAAATCTGAAGCTCTTCTATCTACCCTGACTTCAGATGCTTCTAAAGAAAATACACCAGGTAATCCTAATTGTCTTTCATTTCATTGCTTTTTAATCAGAAGAAGAGAAACTTAATTATATTTGAGTTAGTCTTTTGAAAGCACAAAATCATGGAATAGGTAAGGTTGGAAGGGACCCCAGTGGGTCATCTGGTGCAGCCTCCCTGCTCAAGCAGGGTCATCGCAGAGCACGTGGGACAGAATTGTGTCCATACAGTTCTTGAGTATCTCCAGTGCAGGAGACTCCACAGCTTCTCTGGGCAACCTGTTCTGTGCGTGGCCACCTGCGCAGTAAAGAAGTTCTTCCTCATGTTCAGGTGGGACTTCTGCGCATCAGGTTCTGCTCATAGTCTCTTGTCCTATTGCTCAGACCACTGAGCAGAGCCCGACTCCATCCCCTTGACACCCTCCCTTCAGATAGTCTTAGACAGTGATGAGGTCCCCTCACAGTCTTCTTGAGGCTGAGCAGGCTCAGCTTCCCTCAACTTTTCCTAAGTGAGATGCTCCAGTACCGTAATCATCTTTTTTTCACTCCACTGGACCCACTCCAGGAGCTCTATGTCTCTCCTGTCTTGAGGAGCCCAGAACTGGACACAGCACTCCAGATGCAGCTTTGCTAGGGCTGAGTAGAGGGTCAGGATCACCTCCCTCAACCTGCTGGCAATGCTCCTCCTAATGCATCCCAGGACACCAGTGGCCTTCTTGGCCCCCAGGACACACTGCTGGCTCACAGAGTTTTTTGTCCACCGGGGCCCTGAGGTCCTTCTCCACAGGGCGGCTTTTCAGCAGGTCAGACCACAGCCTGTGCTGGTGCATGGGGTTATTCCTCCCAGGTGCACTGCACTTCCCTTTGTGGAATTTCTAGACCCTGTGCCATGGATAATGACCTTCTGGGATCTGCCATTCAGCCAGTCCTCAGTCAGAGGCTCATACCCTTTCCCCTGGGATTTTCAGTCACTTGAAACATGAGAAATTGCAGGCATTGTTACTCATCTGTGTTGTCCATGAAGCGGGTCTGATTTGTTGTCATTTAACAGCTGTATGTTGGCTGTTTCTTTTTATTTACAGTTTGAAGAAGATAACAGTACAGTTTCATTCACCCAGTAGTAGAAATATAAAAGGTCAATGCATTATTTTGGGAAAAAAACGTATACAACAATTTCCAAAGTAAGGGAAAAGAATTTTCACACCTTTTTTTTTTTAAGAGTTGGTCTCAAAATAAAATTCTTTCATGTGTTATCTATGTCAAAAGAGGAGAGAAGTCTTTTTGAATAGGGACTAAAAAAACCTAAACCTTTCTGCCTATTCTCAGTATTAAGGTGTTCCATAGTTTCTTTTCGGAAAATAAAAGACTAGGGAGTTACAGTAAGTCAACTACCTTATGTTTTGGAATTCAGTAATGTTTGTCAGTTTTAAGTAGTTTCAGTCATGTCTATTTCAATTTTCTTTTGAAGAAACTTCACATGAGGCTGCAAATAAAATGTAGTATATTTGAGCAGCTGACATTCTGCAGATGACACTGGAAATTGTGTTGCATTAAAACTGATCTGTAGTTTTTAGAATTAAGATTGTTGAAAGTTCTACTTCAGAAACAGTATAGGTACATAGTCAAATTCTTACCCTCTTCTTGATGGTTATAGTAGTGAGCATTGTTTCAATATAGGCACAGGTATAGCAGCTGCATCTGTTCTTCGATAGCTGAGTATGATAGTGAGAGCTGTCTTTCTAAAAGGACTCCTTGCACATGAGGATAGGGAACAAACTTCTTTTTTTTTCCCCCATAAACAAATACTGGCTGTATCTAAATACTTTTAAAACCTTTTTTCCAAATGATTAGACTACTCTGATGCATAAACAGGGTTCCTACTCTTTCACTGGTTGTCATATAACTCTTCTTAAAATGCAAAGGAATTTAGTTTCATTTTGAATTTCATAAATGTGTTCTATTCATCAAGGGTGTCGAAACAGTAATTCATCATCCTCTTCAAACAATGCATACAATACAAACTCTTCTCAACCATTGGCATCATATAACCTGGGCTCATTATCTTCAGGATCCGGGGCCGGTGCAATTACCATGGCAGCAGCTCAAGCAGTGCAAGCCACGGCACAGGTAATGTCAAAATATTCTTGTCATTCTGCCATCCACTTAAGATTACGAAGAAAGGCTAGTGACTGCTATACAGTTCCTATATTAGAATTTTATTTATATGCCACAGTTTTATCCTCTATAACTTGCCTAAAGGCACAGCTTGTTTTCTGGCCTTTCCTGGAGGATATTCTCACACATTTAACTGCTTTCTATACGTAAGTTCATTAACAAGGTGACGAGTGAACCTGTGCAAATCATTAGCAGTTAGCAGCCTGGTATTTCTTACGTAGGAGCTTTACTGTGTAATCTGATACAATATCAGTATTCCTTTCAGATGAAGGAGGGAAGACGAACATCCAGTCTAAAAGCCAGCTATGAAGCATTTAAGAACAATGATTTTCAGCTTGGAAGAGAATTTTCATTGTCCAGAGATTCAGCTGGATATTCGTCATCAGCTCTGGCATCTACATTAACTCAGACGTTAAGTTCGTCAACCACAGATTCACGAAGTGGCAGAAAAAGCAAGTAGGTTTTCTTACTTGTTGACTGCAATTACAACTTTTAAGGCAGCTAAACTTTCTTTTAAAAGGTCATGGGCCATATTAGAAATACATTGTATTTAATATCTGTGAGGGGGAACAGGAGAAGGTAGTTACTGCCCGTTGGCCCTTTTTTGTTCAGGGCTGTGTTCTTTAGGCCTCCCACTTCTTTTTCTTTAGGCAGACTCACTCCATTTTTAAGTAAATGTCTTGATTTCCTTTTTTATCTGAGATACGGTCAAGTTTCTTCCCTTATTTTTCTGTATTTTGGAGAGATTTGATCTAACAGTAAATGTTGGGAATTATTGTGCATTGGTTAGTAGATGATTTTGAAATAAACTGGAGATCTGTTTGATGCCAGTTTCAAGTAAACATGACATTTTCTAATGGCTGATCATCTACAACAGGGAATGAATTTTATTTCTGATTGAAATGAAGTTTTAAAACATTTTAAACAACACAATGTCACAACACATAGTGACAGCAGTCAGAACTTGTACTTGAAAGAATTTGTCTCAAAATGCCTATCCTTTTAAATTGACTTGAGTTTTTTCTTCATTCAAATTTGTGTGTGTTCACAGCTCAGTTAATAATGCTGTTTTAGAAGCATTTTTCATCTATGAATATCTTGGGTGCCAGGTCTGACCTATAAGCAAAAGCAGATAATTTTTATTCCGGCGCCATTCCTATGGAGTGATTGCTGATGCTTGAGTGGAGATTAACAGAGAATCAGTCATCTTCAAAACAGTTATCTGTTGGCCATGATGTATGACATTACTTATATGTAAATTCCTGTTTTATTGGTAGCATAATTTTTATAAGGACTTGACACCAAGGCTGTTGATGGAAAATTTTGTGAAGAAAAGCATTTGTTAAAGCCACTAGACAGTTTAGAGCTGTTACATTCCATTGATTGGAACAGCATGTCTTGCACTTGTTAGCTGGTATGACTTGTTTCCTTTTCTAAGAGCATTCAGTGGGTGCATTCCAGTGCTTGCAGTGGTTGAATGAAATGTGATAGTGAATGATAGCTTTGGGATTTACATACTGCAGTATTTCAGAGTAAACGAAGTACTTGTTCAGTGATTCTTTCACTTGGCAGGAAATAAATAATGTATGCTATTTTTTTCCTTTTTTTTTTTCTCTTCCTCAGAAACAACAACAAATCCTCAAGTCAGCAGTCCTCATCATCATCTTCTTCTTCCTCTCTATCATCATGTTCTTCTTCATCTGCACTGGCACAGGAACTGTCTCAGCAAACAGCAGTAATACCAGAGTCTGATTCTAATAGCCAGGTTGATTGGACCTATGATCCAAATGAGCCACGTTACTGTATTTGTAATCAGGTAAGGATGGCCTCCAAATTGAAATACAACTACAGTTGCTGTTTTGATATAGCTGAACTTCCTTCTCTGAATGCTAATTTTAAAAAACTATTTTTACTCTTGAAGTTCTGATCTGTTTTTATTTGCTTACTGTTGATGTGAATAATGAACTCAACTGTTGAAACTAAAAACAGTCAATTTTTGAGTGATATGATATCCTTGGAGAGTTTTAAATCTGGTAATGGAGACTTCAGGAATAATTAAATTAAAAATTGAGGGGGTTCACAATGAATTTAGTTTTTTATCCAATCTGAAATATGCAGATGTATCTTCTTTTGCATAAACAATTTTTGAAAATCAATCCACTACGAACATGATGGTGTTTGGGTTGTGTAACAAAAGTAAAATGAAAATGTTGTTACTGCTATTAATGGAAAAACTCCTCAAAGGAAGAAATTTGAATGTTGGCCCTTTCAAAAATGTTGATTGCTTTTAACTAGTAATATGAATATTAATAAGGGTGATTTTTTCCCTTATTTTACTAGGTGTCCTATGGTGAGATGGTAGGCTGTGATAACCAAGATGTAAGTAACAAAATTCAGAAGATTCATGAGAGGCTTGTGCATATAACTATTGCTTGCAGGACTTACTTTTATTTTACAGTTTGTTTTTGAGTAGAATTTTTTAGATTAAAGTGCATGTGATTTGAACCATCCTTCAGGAGACTTCTCCTCACCTCTCCACACAGCTCAGGTTCTTTTCAAAACCTTCAGCCTTCGCTAGGTTCAAAAATGCCCTGCTTCAAAATATCCTTTATTTCTGTGAATGTTTAGCTATGTCACTACTAACAACAGTTGTCCTTTTCAAATAAAAAGTTTTAAAAGAACAGTTGAATGTAGTCACATATTTACTGAGATACTACATTTAAACAGAAGTGAGTAATAAGATTACTTCATCAAACTAAGTATTTCAAAGCATAACATACTTACTTTGCTCTATGAGTCCATATATGACTCCTAGAATTTTTGTAATTTTCCTTAGTGTACTGAGTGTATGTTGCAGATCCCTCTCTCTGCTCGTTTTGTCCTATGACTTGTATGAAACGCAGAATCTATGCTTTCCATTCATGTTTCATTTTCACAGAATTGTATTTGTGATAGGCATTTTGAAAAAAGCCCAAGTCCCAAACCCTCTATTTTAACTCTGTTTTTACAGTGCCCTATTGAGTGGTTCCACTATGGATGTGTTGGACTGACAGAAGCACCAAAAGGGAAATGGTACTGTCCACAGTGTACAGCTGCAATGAAGAGAAGAGGCAGTAGACATAAATAAGTTTCTTCATCTGGAAAACAAATTGCATACTAAAGGTTTTATAAAGGACTTGGGAGGAGAGGGGCAGCTCTCACCACACTTCCTTGTAACCACTGAAGGGTAACATAGCAATCATAGAATGGTATGGTTGGAAAGGACCGTAAAGATTGTCTGGTTCCAGCCCCCAGTCATGAGATCTTGAACTATTGGTTTTGCTAAGTTGTGTTTTAATATTGTAGGTAAATTATTTACGCACCTTGATGTGCTACAGATACTACTCCAGTGAGCCTTGGATTGTGCCAGTGGCCAACATATGCAGACATTTGTACTACCAAACCATTTTCTCTAAGCAGTGGGCATTCTACAATTACTCAATCTTCCAAAAACTCTGATAAGTCAAGATTTTAAATGTATGTTTTATATACAACAGGTATATTCTGCTGCATGTACTGTACTCAAGAGCTGTTATGTAACACTATGTATATTAATAGTGCAAAAAGTCAGTGCTTCTGAAAGGAAAAACAGACAGTGGTTTTTAAAATGCCTTTATAGCTTTGGTTCTTTATGAAACTTAATTCAGCAGGCTGAAGAAAATGGTTCTTGTATACAGCGGGCTGTCATCCTTTAGGGTACTTGAGTATGTAAAAACAAAAAAAATGCTGTAGAATAAAACAAACTTGTGCCATTAGTCTTTATATGTTTCTGCTCCAGAGAAGGCAGGGGCCATAAGAAGAAAAAAAGGTGTTAAAGTGATGATAAATTTTTATACCAAATGTGTTTATTTTTTTGTGCAAGTAATCCTTTAAATCTGAATTGTATTAGGTGTAAAATAAAAGAATCTCAACTCCACAGATTAATGTTTTCTGTATATTTGTCAAAACAGGTCTGTCCCTGGAATGGTTTCACAAACAAATTTCCTTTTTTTTTTTTTTTCTGTGTCTCTTTAATGCAGCAGCACTGAACAGAAACATGAGGTTTATGCCTATTTTTTCCTTCCTTCTTCTTTCCACCATTAAAAAAATATGCTTTCCCTTTGGAATAAAGATTTTGCTTCAGCCCTGGGTTAGGCTGAAAGACTCTGTGACTGTCATGTGGTAGCTTTCCAGACCCATGAAGAGGAGGAGAAGAGAGAGAGAGAAGCAGTGTTCCATTCCATGACCATGCAAATAACGTCAAGGGAATAGAAACAGGTCCATTAGTAGTAAGAGTATGTGCAGAGAATGAAACCAGGCTTCTGTCACAGCATGGGTTTTTTTCAGAATGAAAAAAGCAGGCTTTTAAAGTCCATGGACTCAGGAAAAGTAGATATGTAAGAAGGAAAATGTGATTATGGATGATAAATAGACTTTGGTAAAAGAATAGGATAGAAGTTGGTGAAAATAAACAGCAAGGAGCAGTAACTAAGGTTCCCTTGAAACTTGGAACTGAACCCACTGTGTATATATTTCTGTGGAAATCTCAGTCTAAAAAACCCACTTGAAGACTAGAATATCTGGTTTTAAGTGAAGCTGTTGAGACAGTGGAGATAACAAAGTGTTTGTTCTGTGGGGAGCTGGTGCCATGCTATAAACTGAAATTAAATAAGCAACCAGTAATCTGCACTCTCCTTACACTGAATGTCTATCTCAACAGCTATGAACTAAGTCTCTTGAGAATTAAGACTGTATACAGCAAAATCTCTCACACTGCTGGTAAACATACCTAAGATAGTACCAAGACTACAAATCCAAATTAAAATTTCAATTTTTAGTGTGAACATTGGATCGCTGTTTCATTGGAGAATATAAATTATTTTTTCATTGAGAAATTAGAGAACTCACAAGAGGAGAAAACTTATCCTTGTCCTTACTAGCAAATTATTATTTTGTGTCAAGAAAACAGAAATGGACATATGGGAAAACGTGGGAAAAAATGCAATACCTAAGTCAAAGATGTAGAACAATAAAACCTGTACATACTCTTGTTTTGTTTTCTAAATAGGAAGCCTGCAAGAGAAGCTTACAGGTCAGGACGTGATTAGCCCCAAGCAGTGTGAGTGGTTATGTATGGAGAGAGTTCGTGCCTCATGGTCAGTAGAGTTGCTGGACACTTCCCTGAGTAGACAAGTACAGGTGCAAAGTCTCTCATTAGAGCTTCTTTAAAAAACAGTGAGGCACTGGTTGAAGAGTGGGCATCCCTTAACTGGGACATCCACACTGCTATTTGCAAAATAGGGTAATAAAGAGTAAAGGAATAAATTGGCAGTATCCCCAACGCATGCTGCTAAAGAAGAGCAGCTCAAGAGGTACGTAAGGGATCAGTTAAAGAAACCTAAATAGTAGCATAGTGTTTGTGTGTATGGTTTTTTCTCAAAAATAATAAAAACAGAAAGCACTAAAAGCATCAGACCAATCTCATGACACTGACTGACTGATAAAGTGGAAAATGTATTTCAACATTTTGCTAAACTAATATAAAATAATATATAAAATAATACTTAGATCTCACCTTACCTGCAGCTGAGTCCTCTGAAGTAGCTATTGCTATATAGGAAAGTGATTTTGAAGTTACCTAGTAATTTTATGGAAACCTCAGCTCACTGTTCAGCAGCAGGTCACGTAAGTGCTGAGAATGACTCAGTAGGAGACAAAGAATAAAACAGAAAACAGTTTTACACTGTGTAAATTGATGGTGCAGTTAGTTCAACGTAGTGTAAAAATCTGGTCTGCTCTTAAGAAAAGGCAGCAAAGCAGAAAAGGCTCAAATTGAAGGGTCAAAGCTGTATAATGACAACACAGCTGAGAAGCAGATGAATTGTCTGGGACTCTTCCGGGTGGGTAAGAGGCAGCTCCATGAGGATGTTAATAGGGATCTGTAAATTCAGTAGTGATGTGGAAAAGGTGTGTGTTTTTGATAGAAGTAGTGGTATGGAGGTAGCCACTCCAAAATGAAAAAAATGAGCAACATTTTTTCACATGTGGCATGCTTACATTACAAAATGGGACATATAGCTAAGATACTTGGATCAGGAACTCACTGAAGACTGATCACTAGAAGTCAAGAGAGTTTGTAATGAGGCAAGTGTTCCAGGTTGCCTCTGACAGTCCTAAAATCCTCTGGCATTCACTGAATGCTATTTGCTACCAGAGACTAGGTTAGGCAACATTCAGCATTAGGCACTGCAGTTTCTTTTAGTTTCACATCAATGTTCCAGCATTTGAGTGAATTTTTGGGATGAGGGGTATTTGTAGTACCACAAACTGAGAACCAATGTGCTAAGTGCTGTAATGGAACAAAACATTGTCTATTCTTCATAAACAATATTGTCTGTTTGCACTGGGGAGCTGTAGGTTTTGTTTATTCTAGATCTAAAATGAAAAAGGGAGAGGAAATATATTAATGGATACTAATCTGAAAATCCCACTAGGTTGTCTCTCTGAAGAGCACAGGATAATCTGCATTCTTCTTTACCAAACTTTGCAAAATGTTATTCAACCACACTCAGTAAAGATCAGAAATTCTGAAGTTTGTTTCACTTTTCTCCCTCACCAGGGAGGTACTTTCCACTGTGAGTTGGCTTTTCTTGGCAAGTTTTTTCATCTCCCTCCTCATTCTGCTGGAATGTTTGGACTATACACTTCTTTTTCTGCAACAGAGGTGGCCTTCACCTTGACAGCAAAGAGTTCAATTTTTTTAGACTAAAAATCTCTGAGAAGCAGAATTGCAAGAGGAATAAGGCTCTGCGTTTTTGCACTCTCTTCAGGTTATAGACAAATAAACTTAGGCCACACTGTATGAACATGGTCTCTTCAGTTTTGTTACTCCTCCCTGGTTTGACTAAAATGCTCTGAGAATAATGTAACTAAAAGAAGAAAAATGCCACACTTCAATGTATCTATAGCAATTTACAGTAATATTCCTCTAAGCACTTTCAAATCCATATCTTGCTTTTATATTCATATAGTATTCAATAAAGACAAACAGCAGCTTTTCCCTCTAGATAAATCTTGTATTTCAGAGCTATTTGAGCATGAAAAAGTTGTCAACAAGTTGCATGACTACTACTTTCAGGCTTGTCCTTCCATACATCTTATATTTTTAAAAACCCAGTAATTTCCTACATTAGTTCATAATAAAGTCTTTATTATAAGCATGACTTTAACTGCATGCTAACTGCATTCTCTTTTTATAGGGATAGGAATAATTCCCTTATTCCTATTCAGTCCCAAAAAAAAATCCTAAAGGTATTGAAAAGAAAAACCCTACATATTACAGCTAGACTAGAGAAATACTTGCCTCATGACTGTACAAGAAATCTACCTAATGCAGTAGAAAATGATGAACAATGTTAGGATTCATAACTCTGTTCATATTTTTAAAGACCTAATACCTATTTGTGCCTTCTTCTGATTGGCTACTGACAATTAGAAGAAGTTTTATTCAAGTTAAAGAGAACAATGAGGGGATTAAATGCAGCTGTTCAGCTACAATTTATATCTACTTCTTTTAAAATGTCAAATTTTTGAGGAATCTTTGTTGCTGAACAGATTTATTTATTTAGTTAGTTGACAGTTAGCTTGGTCTACCTAGTTAAGGTGGTAGTAAGCCTATTTTTCTAGAAGAATAAGTAACAGTTATACTGTATTTGCACACATGAGGATTAGTGAAAGAAACAGGGAGCAATGTGAAGATAATTTTACGTTTCTTCTGCCTGCAAAGTTGTAGCCTTATAATTTCAAAGCAAGTTTTACGATTTGTTTTCAGAAAAGGACATGTGGGATAGATGTTTGGACAAACTTTCCAAGCGTAAGTGTAGTTAAGTGCTGCAAGGGGTCAGTCAGGGAAGTGCTATGGAATTAGGAAATCCTTTTTTGTTAGATATACAGGAATAGTTTTCCCTGTGTTAATAAAAGTAATTTTGTTTACAGATCTGTTATCTTCTTTTTTTGTGAGATTAAAATTACATTGTTACTAGGGGTTGGTGTGTAAAAATAAGTGCTCATCATACTTAAAAATTGTTCTAATAAATGTTCAATTACGTAGCTTGCTTGAAAAGATGATAAGCTGGAGTGTTTCTGCTGTGATGGATTCAGTTGGATATGCTCATCTTGACTTAAATTATTTAGAAGTGTGTTTAATCTCTGTGTCATGTTATTTGGGGATAAATTAATCTCATGCTTTTAAAGAAAGCACATTCTATAGATTAATGGATAAGCCAATAGTTGAACAAACTGGCCATAAAAACATGTGTTCCTTAGTCAAGTCTGGAAAATGAAACAGTGCTACAGTCAGCAGTATTGACCAATCCCTTCTTTTAATTTAGGAAGGTATCCCATACGTTTCCCAGGGATCTTGTTGATAGCCTAATGCTACTGGAATGGCTAAGGAACTGAGGAATAAGCAGAAGTTAAGGTAGGAGTTACTTTAACATTGCCCTAAAAAAAATAAAATTATGTATTATTCATTTTAATCCAGAGCAGAAATTTTTTACACAAAGACTTAGAGTTTACATGCTTTTGCACAGAGGTGATGATTTCAGAAGTAATGATTACCTTTGAGAGTGTCACTTACAACAGTTCTGCCTGTCTCTTCTATAACATTGTTGGTTCTTCCTGTAAGACATAAATACAACCTAAAATACACACTGGGAAAACATCTCAGTGAAGTTTTAGCCCAGGACAGGAAAATGAAAGAGGATTCTCAAAAACAGAAAAGAGATGAAAAACCAACTTTAAGGTGTTTTGGTTAGTATCTGCATTAATGTTCAAGATTTTTCAATGCTGAAGTACTTTTCACTTTGAAAGTGCTTTCCAAACACTCACTCACAGCTATTTACTTAAAGATTTCTGTTAAGAGAGTGAAAGGAATGTACTGAAAATGCCTCTCTCTGGAGGCTGACAAGCCATATAATAGAAAAGATTCAGTTTTCCCTGTTGTTTGAGTCTTAAGCAGTCATATTTAAACTCATGAAGGAAGGAGACACCTAAACATATTGTTCATAATTACATCATCACATAATAAAACTGTAAACTGATTTCCTATTTAGCTAATGATAGTGTGATTTTAAATCAGTCCCAAAAATTGTCTGTAATTCTCTCTCCAAAGACTGTTTTAAAACAAGCAAATTAGTTATCAGCCTTATATACATTTTATTAATCTTCAGTGTTGGCACTACCTGGTTTTACATTTTCCAAAGCAAAGAGTCTTTTAATATGCTTTAGTTTTAAAAGTTCATCAAAACATAGTTACACAGAAATAGTGATTAAATTTTAAAAATTATTCAGCTACTTCATGCTGTATTTCAGAGCAATTCTGATTTAGTTATATTTTGGCTATATTTTAATTTTTTTCAAAATCAAATCCTGAGTATATCTACATCTACCTCTAGTCATAGAACATAACTCCATAATTAAAAAATATAACAAAACAACCCACAAAAGAGACAGACTCCAAGAAACCAGTAATGAGACAATGAACAAAAGCACTTTTATCACTTTTCATCTCCTCTAGACAATTCAAATTATGCGTGAAGTATAGAAAAATGACAGCAAAACATTTAAGATCTCTCAGACCTGAGAAATATCTTCCTTAAACCTTGAGTTTTCAACAGACCCTTGCCTGGAATGCTAGTTTTACACACGACCTGTTTAATCAAAGTGGTCAAGATCACCCACTGACAGTGTGATGTTCAGCTTCCTCCCAGCTGTACCACGGCGGTTCCGCCTGCCGTGTCACAGCGGTTCCGCATGAAGTCCTTCCCCAGTTTCAGCTTTCAAGCCCATCAGGCGCGTTTTGAGCAAGCTGTGCAGCCCATGAGGCCAGAACTGAGAGGCAGTGTAGTGACCCTGCATGGGGCAGGACACAAAGAACTCATCAGACCTCATGCCAGCTGCAATGCAGATGTTCTGTGTGGCCTCCTTCACTCCGTTTATTCACACCACCTGGCTTTGTAAGATATAAAAATGGTTACATCTAATTTTCAGCTTTACTTCCAGAAATATGTTGAGTAGGTTGTCAAAAGTCAGTGCTTAAAAGATGTAATGTACTTAAGGGTATTTCTAAAGTAACTTCTGTGCCCCAGTGATTGCTGTTATCTTGTTCTGCAGCAATCATGCTGTGGCAGCTGGACTTGTGAGAGAAGCTGTACAGTTATAATCAGATCGATAAGTTCAGAAGTATACTGTTATCTCTTCCTGCCTAGCCATAAGAACAACAAAATAGCATGTCTTGCATCTTCCTGTATTCTATTTGCTTGTACAATAAGTTCTCATATACGTTCACAATATGTGACATGCCCCAGGTGACATATTTCTGTGCTGGCTTACTGTATATTCTGGTAGCACCATGAGAATGCAACAAACTGCTACAAACTGTTACATACTCTGCTATATACAATAATGTCTGGCCTTGATGGGGTTAGTAAAATCCATGGGTGCCATGAGAGGCACAGTTGAGCATTTAGTCAACATTTCTGTGTAATGTGGTTGTCTTAAAACTCTCCTTTCTAACAGAAGAGCTCTGTTAAACAAATATCCATCAGCACAAAGCCTTTTGATAGGAAAAAATCAAGTTCTTGTTCCCTTGTGCCTAAAACATCCACACATATGAACTCATCCGCTGAACTCAGTGGAGGCCATGATGTGGTTTAACTTTTATGTTTGCATGGATATTTACTGTACTGGGATGAACTAAATGTAATGACCAAAATGTCTGAAATGATTGGCACCTGGAAAAATTGGTCCAAAACTACAGAGCTTGTTTGTCAAGCCTGCTGGTGGCAGGCACCCCATCTGCACCAGCACAGACTAAATCATCTAGAGGACAGCACAAACAGCTTAAGTACCTGAGAGCCTTACACCTTTGTGTAATGGACACAAGAGAGGTGACAAAATTTGCTTGTAGGAGACTTTCATTTGTTTCCTTGCTTCAAAGGAGCATCAGAGGACCACTGAACCTGGAAGACACTGGGATAGTCCTGTAAAACTCTGTGAGTGGTCTCAGCAAAGCAGTGACTTTGCTAAAGAAAGAGAGGATGTTCCTTATCATATAAGCAGTGAAAAGGAAGAAAGGCAGCCAAAGGTAAGGAGACAGAATCAAACACAGTTTAAGGAACTTAGGGGATGAATTGGAAGATGAGTGTTTATGGAATGAGGAGTCTAATTGTATTTTTCTATTGCATCTTCTTAAAGTGAGTTTATTTGAAACCAACACTGCTTCTGAGGGGCAACTGTATAAAAAAACAGTGCTTGGGGATGACTGACATGAATTTCTGGGTGACCTTGGCTTTCTTCATTTTTGGACTGGTTTGGATCCACTTAATGCATAGAACAGGAGAAAAAAGTAAGCACACCACTAGTCTTGGCTACCTGTATAATAAGGTCAGGCTAAAGTGAAAAGGGAACATGGCAATGAAATTACTTAGTTTACACAGAAGAGGAAAGATCTTGTGACAGGACCTGGAGGACTATGACATTTCAATTCTATATTTGGAGTTTATTGAAACAGAAACTAGAACAATTAACCTTAAAAACAAACAAACAAAATGCAGAATGTTAAACATTAGCATTAAAAAAGATTGTAAATGCTTCTCCTCCCTATGCAAAATGCCCTTACAGAATGATCCTTTTCTTCTTTGTTTGTTGCTGTTGTAAAAACAACTCCATGGCTGGCTTGCAAGCATCATACCTTCCCACTGCGCAGGCCGCTATTTAGGGTTTGTCCTGCCCTCACTCTGGAGGTCTGACTGAGGAATTGATCTTTCCCCTTTGCAGTAGCCTCCCAACTGGTATACTTACCTCTTGCTCTCCCTCTGCCCATCTCCTTCTCATGGGAGCTTTTCTGACCTGGTGCTAAGGGTGGAGGGCACAGGCCTGGTGTGGGGCAGGTGTTCCCATACATGGAACAGTTGGTGAGGAGTACGGACACCCTCATTGCAGACATCATTTGAGCAGGCATGGAGTGGCTAGGACAGAGTCAATGACAATGGTATTCTCGTGTTCTTTGCACTCCCGTTGGTCATTTTGATAACATTTTCATCTGAATATATGCAGCTAGGAAGAACTGCAAGGAAAATACTACTCTGCAGCACTCAAAGTGCATTCAGAGCCCTTCTGCAGGTACAAGGCAGTGAAGAGCTCTGCTTGCAACATAAGTGCATGAGAAAGTAGAAAAGTATTTGTGCAAATGCCTTTCGTATGATAAACCCAGAAAATGTAACTGAAAAACCATAAGAAGGATCTTGATCACCTAAAAAAAGAGATTATTCACTGTGTTAAAATAAGAGAATGATCTTGAGAGACAACAGAGATACAATTAGAAAAAGTTGGTAGGAAGAGGAAGACCTGAGGCTGGAAGTTCAAATGCTTTAATCTGAAGCATGAAGAAGAGGGGGACCAGCAAGATGCCAGAGAAATTATGTGAAGCATCAAAAAATAAAATAATTACTTGAAGTAAAAAGGAACACAGATGCTGTCAGAGGTCACGAGGTATTTCACTTTGTTCCTGTTCAGCATACCCAAAGACAAATGTCTGTGTTCTTGCAGCCTATCTGGGCACTTTTTGATTACTGCTGATTCTTATCCATTTCTCAGCAGTAACCAGTGAGTCTGAGCAATCAAACTGGTTACAAAATCCATAAATCCCTGTTATCGCTGAATAACTGCTGCAAGGGGGTTATGTCAGCAAATAACTGTAGACAGGAAGAAGCAGAGAATTTGCTGATCGATTTCTTCCTCATGACATTCAAATTTGCCTTTTAAGCAGGAACCAGTATATTTGCAAGACTTTGGTCTTCAAATGCTTTCCTGTATCCTCATGTCAAGCAACCTGCTGTATTATTAACAATATTAATAAATTAATATCTTCATAAATAGATACCTCTGTTTCACTGTAACACTTCTGCCAAAACACAGTAGTGAAGAACATGGCTGAGATACAAATGGTTGAACAAATGGTTGAATACATGGCTGAACAAATAACCCAATTGGCCCAGATTCTACCTAAACTTTAGGGAAGCTGGTTGGTTTGGTAATCTGGTGAGCTGAGTATCAAGATTTGCCACTGCCTAAAAGGTCCTGTTCCTTTCCTCTGTTTGCATTCTCTTTCACTAATGTTCTCCTGCTGCTTAACCTGTACCAGCACAAGGGCCTGCTGGACCTCTCCAAGAGTCAATTTAATTCCCTCACGTGGCAGAAAACAACCCAGCAGTGCACTTTCTCGTGAAAGATCTAATGAGCAGCACCACCAACTAGGAAGAGAGGAAAGAGCAGAAGCAGAGGTGAGGAAAGTGCCGGATTCTGCACCTGGGATGGGGCAACCCTGGATGCACGGACAGACTGGGGAATGAGATACTGGAAAGCAGCACCACAGAAAGGGATCTGGGGGTCCTGGCCAGTGGCAAGTTGAATTTGAGTCAGCAGTGCCCTGGCAGCCAGGAGGGCCACCCGTGTCCTGGGGTGCATCAGGCACAGCATGGCCAGCTGGGCAAGGGAGGGGATTGTCCCGCTCTGTTCTGCTCTCGGGCGGCCTCACCTCGAGTGCTGGGGGCAGGTTTGGGTGCCACAGTATAAGAAAGATATTAAACTATTAGAGAGCATCCAAAGGAGGGCAACAAAGATGGTGAAGGGCCTTGAGGGGAAGCCGTATGAGGAGCAGCTGAGGTCACTTGGTCTGTTCAGCCTGGAGGAGACTGAGGGGGGGACCTCATTGCAGTTACAACTTCCTCATGAGGGGAAGAGGAGGGGCAGACACTGATCTCTTCTCTGTGGTGACCAGTGACAGGACCTCAGGAAATGGCCTGAAGTTCTGTCAGGGAGGTTTAGGTTGGATATTAGAAAAAGGTTCTTCACCCAGAGGGTGGTTGGGCACTGGAACAAGCTCCCCAGGGAAGTGGTCACAGCACCAGCCTGACAGAGTTCAAGAAGTGTTTGGACAAGGCTCTCAGGCGCATGGTGTGACTCCTGAGTATGATGCTGTGCAGGAGTTGGATTCGATGACCCTTATGGGTCCCTTCCAATACTGTTCTGTGATTCTCTGCTTGCCTGCTTTCACTGTGAGCCAAAATCAGAGACCTGAGCTAAAATGGGATTAAGACATGAACCTTTGTTCTCTGGAGTGGAGCAAAATCACAATAGCACTAATGCTTACAGGGTTCTGTGAATGGGACAAGGAGAGAGAGTCTGGGCTTTTACTATTCTGGGATTGATTTTAACTTCAGTGGTATCAAATCTTCTAATGTGCAGAACAGTAATGTATTTTTCCTGTTTTCTTCATTTTGTGCCATTCTTCCCCATTCACTGCTTATAATGGGACCACGCAGAGGATTAAAGACACTACAGATCTAATTGCAGACTGGATTAAATTCAAGGAAAAGTAAAAAATCATGGAGGGTGCAGCTGAGCTGGCTTTCTCCAACACAGTTTAACAAGATGCTTTGCTTGAATATTTACGGTGCTATTGAGGCATATACTTCCTGAAGCTTTTAACTAATTTTTGAAGTGAGTGAGGATTTATGGCCCTTGGCACAATATTTAGCATGCTAGAAAATAATAAATTGGAGAGTTGAGCATAAACAATGAAAATTGCATGTAGGTTTGCACCGTGAAGATGACAGATGATTACAGGCACTTGACTATCAGTTAATTTAGAAATTATCAGTTTGTGCTTATTTTTCATGTGATCTCATTTATCACAGAAATGGTTGCTAGGATGCTATGCTTTGAAATTTGAAACTTTCTCCAGAAAAAGGGCAATTGTAAAAAGGTTTTTTGAACATATTTTCTTTTTGGCAGCCTCTCTATAGTGACATTATTGATGCTAAATGGTTTTCTTATATCAAGACTTCATCTTACAAGCACTTATACCTAGACTTAATTTATGATTTTTGTTAGATCTCTGAGTGAAGTTAAGCATGCATAAGATGTATGTATTCAGCTGATCCTAAACTCCTGTTAACTATCCTAATATTTTCTCCTTCCTCCTGGCAATTACGTTTCCAAGTTACTGTTTAGATCATGGAAATAATTTTTCAGTGGTCACTAGCTTCCACCACTGAACAAACATGGAGACTCATGTAAAATGGAAGCTGTGTGTGTATGAGCCGAGTTGCTTAAAACCCCAGGGAGCTGATGAATAGTGAACATTACATGCCTGCACGGAACCTTGGGTAAGTCCTTTCAAATCCCAGTCCATGGCAATTTTGAGCAAGTCTTGTGACTTTCCTCTCACGTTTTCTGTGTCAGGGTAGCTGTAAACACTTTTAGTCTATTCCAGGTGATGCAGATGGAACTGGGATTCAGGCTGCAAGCACTGAAGATCACTCCTGACAGTCATGGCTTGCTACTTTTGGCAGATGCAATCCCTGCGTGGCCTTGCCTCATGCTCAGCAGGACAGTAGCTGGCTGCTGTAGGGAGCAGCCAGTTAAGAATATCTGAGTGCGAGGAAGGAGTAGGAAGAGGTAAGCAGAGTAGAGAGCCCTTAATTCATGCAATAGGAGCAGCCACTTGAAGGAACAGGTCAGGGAATCTCAAACAGGAAATCAATACTAAACTTGTATTTCAGAAAGAGGAGATTTATACCTTTCTGCTAGAAATTCTGAAATACGCACGTATACCTGTGAATATAAATACTTAGCTGGATGTTTCTGATCCTACCAATAGTTATTTGAATATTATATACTGAAGAATCTTTCTTGTGAATTTGAGACCCAGGATACCTGACACTTTATCCACCTATATCCTTTTCCTAAATGACTAGTTAATGAGAGAGGAATTAGTCCCCATATGCAATAGTCCTGACTTAATTTCTGAAGTGTCAGAATGCGACCAGGTAAGTCAGTAGACCTGTAAGCCCAGAAATGTAGTGGGATCCTGATTCAAAAGATAACAGGAATCATGTTCATTGCACTCTAGCTGTGATTGAAGAAAGTATTTACATCCTAAGAAATGGGCATTACATCCTATAGTCATGAAAAGAAGCCACAAATTGTAGAGAAAAATCCAGCTCACTCCTCAGAACATCTGGGGAAAGCAGATGGACAGAAGGCTCATTCCCAGGACTACACAGGGGGCAGAGTGATCTGCCTGCCCTCTGCTGATACCCCCCTTCATCTGTTGCCCACTTGTCCTGAAGTCTTGGGACCCATGAATGGTTTTGGGGTTGCAGGAAGGATGAACTGACTCTGAGACACTGGGGAAAATGTGAGGATAAAGACCCCACTTAAATGCCTGAAAGGAGAACATGATGTTGGGCTGGAGGGAGAGCATGATTACTTGCTGTGCTGAAGGTAACTGAGGGAGCAGGGGGTGGGGACAGAGGAGATTACTTTGTTCTAGTATGGGATTCTCCAAGGAGGTATGAGCTCCACATTATGATGCAACCATTAAGCCAGATCTTTATAAAATTATTTTAATCAAGTCTTCTAGGAATAGCACATAAAACTCTGACTAAAATACCCTCACTAGGAATCTGAGAGAAGTTGATAACCATGCAAATGCCACCAACACAGCTGGTGGTTGTGGGCCCAGAAATCAGGGCATGCCAAAATCCACAGGACAATACCTTATAACAGTAAAGCAAGTCTCCTCTTCTGTTGTTGGCATCACTGTGGCTCCCAGGCTGGTGGTAGAGTCTCTGCAATCCTCCTTTGAATGCACCAGCTCCTTGAGTATCCCTCTTCATCGGATGGAAGAGACCTACCCCACAGACAGCTGCAGGGAGTACCCATGGTTTTCTGACATCCTCTAGCCAGATTTGTTGGCTTGCTAGAGGTTTTGCAGCACAGGCTGGCTGGAGCAGGGCCTGAGGATGTAAACTGGTATGCTGGGAAGGAGGGGGCACAAGCAGCATGTCTCCAGAGCGCAAAGATGGGAGTTCCTCTGTGGTTGATAAGCATCTATCACAGCAGGGTACAGGCAGTTGGAGTACTCTTTTCTTGCTCAGGATAACCCAGGAGTCTAATTTAGGCAACTACAATCCTAGACATAAAACTAAAATGCAGTGTGTGTGACCACTGAGGTCCTGCATGAGGTATTCAATCACTTTGATGGCATTTTTCTTTGTCTGCAAACTGATAGGTTTAGTTTGGAAAAAAAAAAAAATTAAAGCTGAATAAAAACCAGCACTTCAAAAAATATATACTCTACCCTTCCTTGCTGTTTATAGGCCTCTAATTTGGTAGTGCTGCTGCAGCTGCCAAACTGTGTAGATTGGCTCAAAGTTGTTGTAACAACATTCATTTCTTATATATGAGTCAGTGTAGGAAGAACTGTCTTTTCAAAAATAGCTAACTAAGGATGGAAGATAAAATAGATGATTTATAAACAGATATTTTTAGCTAAAAAAACTTGATTATATTAGAAGTTCTAGTCTATAAAGATAACAGAGTTTGTCAACTGTTCCCATCTGTCTTGTCCCTGTCCTGTGTCAGTAGGGGGAAGTAGTAACTAAGACCTTCTGTGGTTTAGATACTAAGTGCTTTCATTGGAGTATTTTTGTCCACCCGCCTTTCTATCCCTCTTTGACATCAGCAAGAAGTTTTATTTATATTCTGCTATGAGCTATTATATCTACTACGGAAAATTACTGACAACTGCTTTGTCAGTGACACTTATGTCCAAGTAAATCTACTTATTTTACAACATTTTTTGTTAATCTGGATTAAAATATTGCAGGTGCTTCTCTCTGAAAGATATTAATGTTGTTTCAATTAGGCTAATCTCTGTAACAGCAGTTTTCTAAAAATTGCAGTGATGGTGGCTTCGAGGCACGCAGTGTGAGCAAGGACACCTCTCGCTCCCCATCCAGACCTCAGGCTGTGTCTCCAAATCCTGTGCCTGCTCCGAGCAGAGCCAGTTTAGCTCCACCCTCTCAGCAGTCCAGCCCTTATTTATATGAAGTCTGTGGTCCAACTGGCTTCAGATGTCGTGTGTATGTGCGTGTGCCTGCCTCCTGAGTGTGTGAGACGAGCTGGGATCATGAGCCAGGGTTGTTCCAAGTGGTTTTAATCAGCAGCCCATTAGAGGGGAACGGAAAACTTCAAACAGGGTAAGAACCAAGTAAGTAAACCTAACTTTGAACTTGCAATCTGGACAAAGCAAATGCAAATGAAAATCTTCATAGTCTGTCAGTTTTCAGATAAATTATCACTTTTAGAGAGAAAGCTGTGCATTCTAACAGGAAGGAGGAAATTTAAAAGGACTGGAATGAAGGAAACTGTAAAAACAAAGTGGGAATTGAGAATGCAAGAGAGACAAAACAGCAAACGATTGTTCACAAAGTTGGTACACTCTCTTACTTTTTTCAGCTGTGGACAGGACATGTTAAGCTTTAACCTCTTGCTTTCTTGAATACTATTGTCTGGCTGAGTAAGTAGTTCCTTTTGCAAAGGGGGTGAAGATTTCTGCTCCTCACCTGTCTGCTGGCAGGTTTGTTTTCCTGAGAGCATGGAGTGGAAGAGCTCTCCACAGCTCCTTGCAGGATGCCACATGGCATGCTGCAGTTTGCTGCTGCTCACTTGCTGTTTTTTTGCAGGTCGTTCCAGTACCTCCATGGGAAGGTGTTCCCCAAACCTCTGCTCCTCTGGAATTTGTGACTTCTTGCTTGGCACCAGGAAAATACCCAGCAGCAGAAATGGGAAAATGCATGCTAGTTTTGGGTAAAGCGTGCCTTTGACTTATTTTACTCTGGCAAGACGTGGCTACTTGGACTGCATCTGCAATGTGGCAAAGGGCAAAGTGAGGTTGGCAAAGAGGCCATGCTTTGTGGGCACATCCCCAGATGCCGCAGGCTTTGTCGCCCTCGTCCCTTCCTTCTGGCCTTAGTGGTGGCCCTCTGTCTGTTCTGCCAGACCCTGACTCCTCTCATGACCAGCAGCATCCTTTCAGCAGTTGTTAATGGGATTGCACCCAACAAACTGACTAAAACACAGCAAGGAAGATACAAGGAGATCTCCCCAAGCACTGTTCACTGCTTCCTCCCTGGCAGCAATTCAGAGACAGTGAAAAAGGTAAGTCAGCTGAAGCAGAGTGCTGAGCAATAATTAGCAAAGCAAGGGATAGCAAGTCTGGCAGGATCATCTGAGTCCAGCTAAAATTAGCCTAAGGTTGGAAGTCTGGGATCTGTATACAAACAAATGGGTGATCTAATGACAGCGGCATATGCGCAAGCACATTCCCATTACCAGCTCCTCAGTGTGCTGTTATTAACACAGGAATCCTGAAATCTTCAACTGAAATGTGGCATTGCTCTGTGACTCCAGCAAGATTTCAGTTTGCTGCACAGACCATACTTTATTTTGGCTTTGGGAATTGGTTTAGAGGCTTTACAGTACAGGCACGTAAATCAGGAGCCAGTGGGGTTTCATGGAAGTGACTGAGGCTGTTAATTGGCACAGGGACTGCAGCTGCCCTGTATTAAAGTTATCTGCTTGTCAGCTCTGAAATTTATTTGGATTCTGCTGAGAAGCTAAATTTAACTGCATTTGAGAAATAAAAGAAACACTTTTTATATTTTCAAATCACACTATATACTTCGGAATCTCTGTCTCACAAATTTTGCTTTGTCCATAGGTTACCTGACTTCATGTTTATTTTGTATAGGGGTCCTAGGATGGGTATTAAAACCTAACAAATGGAGACACTGTTATTTTTGTTGGGCAGTGTAGTTTGTTAAATGGTCTCCAGACTGAGGTAGTTATTTTTACTCTGGAATCTGTGATCAGCACTAGCACAAATGTTTCAAGTTTCCTTCAGTCCTACAGAGGAGCTGCTAACAGTGCAGCAAATACCACACTGTCAAATTATCATTATGCTAACATTTTATATACAACTGTAGCAGAACTGTAAAAAGTCTGTGACCTCACAGATTATGGACAGCAACCACATAAAGCAGTTCATATTTAAAAAAAAAAAATAAAAAAACGCTGCTTCTTTGATTAG
Organism: Corvus brachyrhynchos; assembly: GCF_000691975.1. Taxonomy (NCBI): domain Eukaryota; kingdom Metazoa; phylum Chordata; class Aves; order Passeriformes; family Corvidae; genus Corvus; species Corvus brachyrhynchos. The sequence continues at coordinate 2,217,869 of NW_008240033.1, read as the reverse complement.
ACAGAGTTCACAGTCTAAAAGGTCAGCAATATTGATTTTAGGAGAGCAGCTGTAAAGTGTATCTTCTGCAACAATCAAAAACAGATATGTGGAATAACTGTGGCATGAACTCTTTAACCTTAACTCTTAAAATACCGGTTTTTTTCTTATAGCACATGCTGCATTTGTCATAATTTTATATTTTAATGAACTTTTAGTACACTAGGTACCCAGATTCAGATTTGATCTGCAATATGACATAAATAATTTCATCTTAAAGGGAAATAAGCACAGCTGACATATGTGGGTTGCATTGTGTTACGTCTATAGGTACACTCCATTCCTTTTTACTCATTGCTATTGTAATGACAAAGAACATTTCATACCCTGGGTTACTTAATGTCTGCAAGAACTGGTGAAATAATGGCAGAGTTTTGCTAGTATGCTGTTTGGCTGAAAATATCTGTAATATCTTCTTTTCCAAATTGCCTGAGAAAAAAATGCAGATTGACATCAAACTTGGTGTGCTGGCCATTTGAAATGAGAAGAAAGCTTTTGTTTTTACAACATGCTGTACTTACTGCTCTCCAGCATATGTGGTTGGATGTGACTATCACATGCACATGCTGGACCTGGACCTGTAGTACAGATGTGGGTATATTAACCCTTAGAGGTATATTTTCCAGGGCTGTGCTACCTTAACACATTCCTTTTCAAGTTCTTAGGACCACCCATAGCTGGCTCTCTATTTGTCTTGAATTTTTCCTCTACAGCATGATGAACAAAATGTCTTGCACATGTTGGGACGTTACTCTAAGTTGCTCTCTGTTTCCCAACTTTCTCTGCTGGTTGTGTGGGCTGAATAATAATCTCAGAGAACAGAAAAGACAAACAACACCAAAAATATCTGCTACTTTGCTTTGAAAGTGTGTTCTTGAACTGTGTGTTTTCATCCACTGCTGATATTCAGATAGCTGAACTGTTATCTGGCTTGATTTTATTGGGCACTCAGTAACATCTAAGACAGATGTCACAGTTGAAACTTTACACTGTTTTATTTTACAGTCACATGCCCACGACGGTAGCTAGTTTGGAAACAACTTTTCATTAAAGCTCCGGTTAAAATCTTCATTTATGAATCTGGAAAAATACTTTAAAATACAGTTATTCACATTGGTAATTAACTAGTCATACATGTATTCTTATTCTACAAATAGTCCAGCAAGAAAATTTAAATGCATTAAAAAGAATCTATTATACAGTTAAACAGTGACTTAAAGCAAACACTGCATCATGTCTGATTAAATTAAAGTTCATGAATAAATTTAAAGGAAAATAAGACCCTGCTGGAGATAATATTCTTTAGGTAACACATAGTGTTTATGGGTTTTGAGCCATAGCATGTCACACTGCAGATTCTCTTCTGGGTAGGGGCAGGTTTTGTTCTTGCTTCCTTCAGAAAAACAACCAGTATTGTGTTGAGTCTGTTGTGAGATTTTGGTTCTGATTGTTATTAGAGGGGCAAAATCCCCTTTCAAAGCCCAATAATTTCTTACTTCAGAGTATGCATAGCACTAAGTGCCTCAAAAAAACCCCATAAAACTAAACAAAAAAAAAAAAAAAGCCCTGGCATCTTTTATGAGTCATTTTTTGGAAGCAAAGGAAGAGATCTGAGGAAAAGTCCAGTTTTGCCAATGCATCTCTGATATCAACATTTTGGACAGTTACAGACAAGTGTGGAAGAAGCATGGGGATGGACATTGCCAATTACGTCTGTAAAAGTGTCTTTAACTACATCCAGGATGCTCTGGGATGGAGCCCTTCCTGTTGGGTACATAGTGCAAGCTGTCTTCTTTAAATTGCAAAAATTCAGATTTCATTCATAGCCTGGGAAACCAGACAGAGCTCCTAGTACTCCTCTCTCAGGTATCACACGTTACAGGAGTTTTAAAAGCTGCTGGGGATCTTATCCTGTGGCTTTAAATTCACAGGAATAGAGGTCAACATTTTCTAGTACAAAATTAAATGTTAATATCTGAAGCATGAAAAATAGAAGGCTCATTTCTGAATTTTGAGCATTAAAGGCATTAGAGAGTGATATCACATCTAGCAGCAAGCTGTCTGCAGGTTTAGCAGGGCCCTCTTACCTCCCAAATGATAAAATACTTGTGAATATATATAGTAAGGAGAAGAGCTGGTGCTGTAGCACCAAAACTGGAATAGGTATCAACAAAAAAAACCAAAACCATACAAGCCCTCTGTGTTGTTTGCCTGGCACGGTATTGTGCCAGAAATACTTTTGGTACCAGCCAGCTGTAATACTGCTACACTTCTCCTAAGTAATTTAGCTCTGCTTCTCGGCCAGTTTTGAGAAGAGCTAATTATCCGGTTAAGCTGTGTTTCCACTCTCAGAATTAAGTCAGCCAGAGGCAATTTAGATGTCTCTGCACACGAGTAATTTTGCCCAGGGAGACGGTGAACCTCTGCTGAGTAGAAGGAATATGGACCATATTGCTATTAGGAGGGCAGATACCTGGTGTTCAGTTGCTTTCCCAGTAAGAGAAGAGCCACAACCACTTTTCCTTTTTTCTTAAAAGACCCAGTCCCCAAGCCATTAGGCTTTACATCCAGGTTGAAATTGTGAGCCTGGTTCACCATATTGGCAATGGGATTTTCTGTTTCATCCTGGAAAGCAAAATTCTCTCTTTAGTTCTTCCACAGCTGGAGAGAAAAGAGGAGGAAATTATTAATCACCTTTTATAGTTTTTACTCCTGTGATAGGCACTTTTTTGGCATACTAGCTCTGCAGCTACTGCAAATGTATTAAAAAAAAAGAAATTCAGTTTTTAAATTGGGTTTTGAAGGAGATTAATTATTTCATGGATACGCACAAGACTCCTGCTTCACATCCCCACACCATTTAAGGCCAGCTGAGAACAAGAAAACAAAGAAGATACACAGCTGATTATATGAGAACTTGATGAGTAGGTTAGGCTGGCATCCAAATAATGAAATACCACAGGTGTGGTGAAAAAAAGCTGTCTTCCTTTTAAGGCCCTGAACCTGCCACTTAGGCTTTGTCTAAAAGATGTATCTCAAAGAGGAATTATATTGAAGTGAGCAAACAGGAAGGGAATAAAAGGGTTTTTATGGCTTCATTCTGAAGAAACAGGAGAGGATATAATTTCCTAGGAGTGGACAGTGTGAAAGATCCAAGATAATGACAGCTTAATGTGGCCATATCTCAAATATACTATTTTTATAGAAAAATAAAGGAAAAAAAGAAAAAAAAAAGAGAAACATCACAATTTAGTCTTAACCAACATCTAGAGGAAGATCCAGTTGAACATCTTGCATAGGTTACTGGTCCAGGCATCTATATTTGAAAACTGGCAGTCAAATTACTGAAAAGCTGAGAAAATGTTACTAGAACATTAGAACTCTGGACATCCAGAGTGGAATTATCCTCTCTTTACTTGAGTGCTCCACTCTGTCAGAGGCAGAAAGCTGGACTTCATAGTCAATGGAAATTACTACCTCTAATGCAAAATTCATCGTGAATTAATGCAGACATTTAAAACAAATCTAGTGAAGTTCATCCTCTAAAGACTTCTTTTCTATTGATTTTTTTTTTTTTTTTGATGGAATATGCCTGCTTCAGACAGAATAAGCAGGGAACAAAGTAGATAGGAGCAGAGTCTGTTATGGAAGAAGGCATGAGGAAAGAAAGCAGATGTGGGAAGAGAGTAGGGAACTACAGTTGCAAAGTAATAGTAACCTCAGAAGGTACAGAAGAGATTGTGTGCAGGGACGGTCAAATATGTGCAAGGGAAGAGAAAGGGAGATGAGAATGGAAATGGAAAGAAAAGAAGACAAAGCTAATGAGAACTTTTGAAATGTAAATATGTGAAAAAGGAGAATTGAAGCTTGATGATAGAATGAGAAGGGATGATTTTTGCTATTATGCAGGATGGAGCGTGGTGAGAGCTCTGGATAGAAAAGATTACATTATGCATAATAAGGTTTAATACATTTTTAAGTATATGTAACTTAAAAACTGTATTTATTTTATAGAATAAGTAGGGGGATGAGAACTTTTCACAAAAGGATAAAGAACTTTGCTGGTATGAAACCTGCTGTTACTAGAAAGCAATCAACATAGGGTATGGTATCAGTGACTGGTTTCCTTGGAATCATACCACATTCACATTGCGCCCTATGAAAGCAGGACATGTAAGTGTAAAATGCAAACAGCACTGAGGAAACAACTATTTTTACTGAGCAGATAGCTAGAGATATTCTGGTGATAAAGGGCAAGGCTATTGTGGTAGCAGTCAGGAAAGAGGGGCAGGGTGGAGACTTTGCAGGAAGGGGACTTTGAGAGGGACACATGAAGAGCAAATGGAGGCAGAATCTTACTCATACACTTCACTGGAACTTCCTCCAAAATGTGGTGTTTTGATAAGATGGTGGGATTGGCTCATTGTCTGTTCTCAAGACAGGGCAGTTGACACCACATACTACATGCAGGCATAAAACAAAAAGCATTTTGATAAAATAGCTCTGTGCTTCCTGCTCACAGTGTTGGTGAAGACTGTGCAAATAATTCCAGTTTTGCTCTTGGATTTATAGTCATCAGAAGACAGCCATCAAAGTAATGCCAATAATCTAATTGCTTGTTCTGTATTTATCCAACAAACAATTCAAAGCAGAATTACATTTCAGCTGTTTCATTCTACAACCCAGTCCTTTCTGATTAGGAAATCCAACAGAACATAAAGCTAACACATTTAAATATCCTCCAGAAAGTGAAACAGGAAATTAACTTCTCTCTTACTTCTTGATACAGGAGCTATGCACACTTTAAATATAATGGTAGCATGAACAACTTACTATTTCTATGAAGTTTTATGCAAACACAAAAAGGAATTTAGAAGTCACATTTGGAGCTAATAAACATCTGCATAGTCCCATAAATGAATGGCTTGGGGCATTAGAACCACATGCTAAGTTTTTATTATCACTCTTCTGATTGATGCTGTTTAATAATAGTGCAGTATTTTCTAGGAGTCCCATTCACGTATTTTTTTGTAATGTTGTTTTGCTAGGTGGTATGTAGTAGCAAAGATAGATGCTGACTTCCTTTGCTAGGTAAATGGGAATTCAGGCTGTTCACTGCCTGTGAATATTGCTAATAGTGCCGGCCTTGTTTTTATAAGGCTGGTTCTATTTTGTGGTATTTTTGTTGCACTCCACTTTCATGCAAAGGCCTTTTGGTTTACATTGTGGCTCATACACCTCTTTTGCAGCTGCTCAGTACCTACAGGAAGCAGTGGGGTTAAAGTAAGCTGCAGTCAAGTTATTTGAAGCTACTGCACCAAGTCTCTGACAGTCTTGGCTAGCTCAGTGTGAAAAGTGGCTGCTTGTAATCAACACAGGGACTAATGACACCAGAAATGTGTAGCTGAAAAGATGATTCACAGTTTTTGAGTTCTTTCCTGAGAGAAGCTTAGGCTGACATGAGTTGGGCCATTATGTTAGGATGAAGAATTTTGTTCCTGCAGTTGAAGTGATGGTCAGTGAAATTCTATGGCAACAGTTCAAACTGTATATTTGCTTCTTTTCCAGGCATAGACAATGCATCAATATTTATGGAATTATGTAATCTTGGAATCTGAAAGAACTTCCGAGGAACTGTTTTGCTCTCTTCAACTTGAAATATCTTCACTATTTTCTTACAAAAGCAGTAATTATACATCATAAGATTCAGTTACTGACCAAATTCTAGGTTTTTGGAACAACCCAGAAATTCTGTGCAAGGGAGGAAAGATTAGAGACTAGTAGAATCAATTATATACTTACACATTCATGACCTAGAATTGGATATACTGGTTTCAAGGGAAACGTGAAAACATTTTCTTTTTAACAGAGAACTTCACAGCTATGTGGAAGTTGCAGACAGACAGAACTAAGACTTGCAACTCTGATAATGGGTGTCTATTTTCAGTTGCACAAGGATGATTACATAATTCTTCAGCTTTCATATTATATAAACTGGGCCTTTTATCTTGTTTGCTAAAACATCAAAGGAATATACATTTGATACAATATTTTTTAAAGAATCTTTAATAAATTCTAATGGAGCTCAATTTGTTTTCTTTTGTGTTTTTCATGTTATTTTGTAAACTGAAAACAAAATTACAAAATTCTTTTTTATGCATTTTTATTTACTTTACAGCCCATTCTGGTTTGTTTGGACCAGTTGTTCAGGCTGTGGATCATCTGTGTAACAGCCAATTGCACTAAAATGAGGTCAGTGACTCAGCTAAGTGCAGTGTTTTGTAAGCTGTAAGAGCAGGTATATCATGTCAAAGCTGACATAGGTCTCATCCAAAATCATATGGGAAATCTCAGTCTTGCTGTAAAGCCTCATTAATTTCTGTGGAGACAAAACCACAATTTTCTAGGTATGACATGGGCTGCAGATGTTCTTTACCAATCCCTTTCACATAAGATACGCTGAATCTGTAATAAACTGAGCCTGCTAACAAATAGTCTGAGCCTTCAAACTGAGAAAGAGGTACAAAAAATGGTTGGGACATGGGAACACTTGACCACTTACCAATTATTCTCAAATTTTCAAAATGTTATGGATCCTTTTTTTTTGTGTCTGAGTCTGTTGTACATTAAAATCACAGGGATGCCAAAAAAATCAGAACCATAAAACGTGGAAATATGTGAACAGCTTATTTTCATCTATTGCACGCTGCTTCTCTTGTACCAACTCTCTGCCCAGACCTCATTTTTATGATTGAGAAACATTTTATGAAAACCAGCAGACTCTTTAAATATATAAACATGACTGCTATTGCTATAATATTGGAAATTCTGAAAAACATCCAGTAGTAACTAGATCAGCATGTCCAGTGATGCAAGGCATTTTGTATAGAGCTTTGGAAAAAAGTATGGAATCACTTGCTACAAGCATGCAGTTGGCCAGATTTTTTTTAAATTCTGTGTAGCTGACAACCCACCCTACACTGCACTGACTTGGCAAACAGAGAGGACACGTTGCATCTTGTAACCTGGCCTGCAAATAGCTATTAAAGGACAGGGCAGAGAAAATAAATTTGGCATCACTATGCATGGATCTCAAGCAAGTACCCTAAAAGGTGTGGAGATACTTAATATTATTTAATAGTACCAGATTAGACATCAGGTCAAGCTGTTAAATTTAGGCCCTTGAATTGCCTCTGTGTCCCAGAGACGCCGTTGCTCTTTGGGAAGCTGGTGGATGGAAGTGCTGGTACCCGGCTGCCGGGCGGGGGCCGCGGCACGGCCGAGTGTGTGTGGCCCTGCTCGGTCCCTCTCGGCGCTGCGGCAGCAGGCTTGGGACTCAGGGGCTTTTGTGTGTCTCTGGAGTGAGCAGTGAGCGTCCCAAGAAGAGCCCTCCGCAGAAGCTGGTGCTGTGCTGTCTGTGAGGGCTGCCGCAAGCCCTCTGATGACCCATGCCGGGGACGGCGCCCGCTGGGAGCCGGACCTTGCGTGGGCCCCGTGGAGCCGCTCGGGGCCATTTCCTTTGTGTTTTGTGGAAATGACCCAGGCCACTGCCACTGCCTGAACTTCCTCTTTTTTTTTTTTCTTTTTTCTTTCTTTTTTTTTTTTTTTATGCCGCTATCGATGTTCTGTTGAACATTCGTCACTGCCAAACCAGAGCGCTGTAAACATTTCAGCCCTTCCCCAGGGACCTGAGGAAGATGCCTTCTGCATCAAGGCTGACGGGTTGCGGCGGGATCTTCCCTGGCAGATCCCGCTGCCGGCGGGCGGGCTGAGCCCCTGGGGCCGCCCCGGGGCTGGTTGGTCCCCGTCCCTTTGCCTCGTCCCTGTTGCAGCAGATGTGCGAGTGGGGGAGCCCTGGGATGCTGACCTTGGAGTATTGACCGTAGGGGAATGGAGTCATTGATGGGTGCCTGAGGCAGGACCTCTTAATGATTGAAGCAAAATACTTCAGAGGTGGCACTGCAGGAGGCTTTGCTTCCACGAAGAAAGGTGTGCTTTCCTGGCATAACAGAAGTGTGGTAATTGTTAGTGAAGAGGGGGGCACACAAAGTGACCCCACATCCAAGGCAGGACCCTCACCCCAGGCCGCGCTGGGAGGGACGGGAGTGGGAGAAGCCGTAATCTCCTGCAGAAGTGGAACAGGATCAGGGATGTGTCCTGGTCTGCAGCCCCTCTGTACTCCTCATGTGTCCTCAGTTCACCCCCCAGCGCTGGCCCCTGCAGCACACGAGGGATGGGAAATGGAATTTTCTTGCAAAATAAAGCAAGAGGTGTCTCTATTTTCTGGGTTTTTTCCACGATGCAAGTGAAATGGAAAGTACGAAGTATCTGGCTGGAATGCCTGGAAGAGAAGGGAGAGAGCAGAAGAGGGGGGCTGGGACAAGGGCTGGATTTAGGAACAGGGAGGGAGGGAGGGAAATGAAGAGGAAGGGCTGCCAGCAGCTGCTGGCGCTGAAAGAGAACAGGAAATACAGAAGATAAGAGTAGAGAAAGGAGGGGCAAAGGCAGAAGGGGGACAAGAGTGATGTTGCTGTGGTGGGCAAGGGCCATCGGAGGCTCTAACACTGTGCTTGCCACCTGATTAATGTGTTTTAAAAATTCTGGGACGTCAGGAACACTATCAAACAGGTGACCTAACACGATTCTGATTACTTCACCCTGTGCTGTTTGTGCTTATTCTGGCCAGCAACCTTTACTTGAATGTCTCAGTTTCTAAACTAGTTTTGGGTTGCAAACTTAGCAAATATGTGTGGAATACTCTGATAGTGTTGTATTGACATTTTTTCATGGTCCCTTCATCAGTGATGATAACACTTTCCAAGTGCTCTGGAGCAAAAGAAGATGTGTTAGAAGCTAAGGTCTCTGAAATAGTTTGTGCTCTTTACTGCTGCAGAGAAGCTTACACTTCAGCCAAGCACAATGTAAAACTGCATCCCACACTCAGTGGACACACTGCTGAGAAGAGTGACTTTAGCACTAGATCCCAGGCCTGTAAACAACTGGACACATCTTGAATGACATTTCTTTGTATCAAAGTATCTGTCTCTTTTCAGTCTAGTCTACTGTGCAAAAAATGGTGGTGACTTGTTTGTGTAGTGCTTCCTATCTTCAGTGATAAGCCTACTAAAATTAGAAGTTATGGAATAACTTAGTTTTTAAACTGCTGACAACTGTCAGGTTGAAATTCACAAACTTGCAAAGAACTAATTTCATGTCCTGAATTTAATCCCTGCTGGTATGTTTCAATCCTAAAGACAACTATGTTTCGCCAAAAGAAAGTCTTGTGTTTTAGTGGTGTTTTTATTGCAAAAGAACAGCTAGACTGACAGTGATTGAAACATGGACCAAGCAGTGATACTGTAAGGACATGTATTAGTAAAAGGCACTGATATTTATACTGTTTTAGCTTCTGCATAACAATTTTCACTTGTTTTGTCTACCTGCTAGCTAATGCAGGAAGCCACAATGTTGCATCTTCTTTTACGCAATTGCTTACCACAGCAGGATGTTCCATAATCTTCAGCAGAGTGTTCTATCCTTTGCAGAAGGATGTGATTTCTGCAGTTTTTATTTCTCATGACTCCTGCTGGATCAGCTTCAGTAAGTCAGCTATGCTGTTCATGTCATTTAACTCATTCTGCTCTGCAACACTAGACTGTTGCAGATATTCATGTCCTAATTCCCACATGGACCATCCTATTTTTATGCTTTATTTTATTGGGGTTTGAACAGCAACGTTTTGGTATTGGGGGGGATGGCTACCATGGTGGCTTCTGTGAGAAGCTGCCAGAAGCTTCCCTCATGTCCCACAGAGTCAATGCCAGCCAATTCCAAGACAGACCTGCCACTGGCCAAGGCTGAGCCCATCAGTGATGGTGGTAGCAGCTCTGGAACAACAGATTTAAAAAGGGGGAAAAAAGCGACTGTGCAACCGCAACCAGAGGGAGGAGTGAGGATGCATGGGAGGAACAACTCTGCAGACACCAGGTCAGTGAAGAAGGAGGCGGAGGAGGTGCTTCAGGCACCAGAGCAGAGAGTCCACTTCAGAATGTGTTGAAGACTGTGGTGGGGCAGGCTATCCACTGCAGTCCACGGAGGTCCACAGTGGAGTAGGGATCCACCAGCAGGCCATGGAGTACCCATGCTGTTCCTGATGGATTGGGCCCCATGGAAGAGGCCCACGCTAGAACAGTTTGAAGAATTGCAGCCTGTAGGAAGACCTCATGTTGGAGAAGTTAATGAAGGACTGTCTTCCATGGGTGGTACCCCACACTGGAGCAGGGGAAGAGTGTGAGGAGTCCTCCTCCTGAGGAGGAAGGAGCAGCAGAGACAGTGCGTGATGAGCTGAGAAAGCCCCTGATCCCAGCCCCCCTGCTCCACTGAGGGAGAGGTAGAGAATTTGGGAGGGAAGTTGAACCTGGGAAGAAGGGGGGTGGGGGAAAAGTGTTTTAAGGTTTGGTTTTATTTCTGATTATCTCACTCTAATTCCATTTATTATCAATAAAAATCAGTTTTCCCAAGCTGAGTCTGTTTTGCCTGTGACAGTAATCAATGAATGATCTCTCCCTGTTCTGATCTCTACCTGCAAGATTTCACTCTACTTTTTCCTGCTGTCCAGTTGAAAAGGGGAATGATAGGCTGGCTTTGGTGGGCACCTGACTTCCAGACAGGGTCAACCCACCACACTTATTTCAGACATAAAATATCCCCCTTACCCAAAGATCTGATGGTAATGGCCCAGTAATTTGTCCTTTTCAGCAATTAATGTTGTGCTTGCTCTATGACTGTGTGTTTGGGGTGCCTCTTCTCCATTTTTCTCTTTCAAGAAACTCATGCCCCAGGGTAGCTATAGAGGATGGATTTTCTCTAGATGCCATTGTGCCTAGGCACCATATGGGAAGACAGTAAGTGGTAGATAATGCAAATGTTCCTTGGGATTCATTGGCGACATCAGATACCTTTCCACTTGCTCCTATATACAAGTCTCTCTGCCAGTCCTCCTATGGGCTAGATCATGTTGGACTGATAAGACAATAAGGTACTGACAAGGTTACATTTAACTTTCTAGAGCACAGTAATCTCCAGTACTGTTTAGGATTCCTGTGTATGATTTTACCCCAGTACTCTTCTTACTTTTCTTAATAATGCTGCATAGCCCAACTCAGATTCCTGCACTTACTATCTGCATAGGACCCACATTCCATGGAACAGTTCACATGGGACCTAGCAAGCCCTCTCTGCTTAGGTGACTGCAGCCACAAAGTCAAAGTCAGACGGCAGCTGCTGTTACCAGCTCACCAGGGCAGCCCAGTTTTCAGGAAAAGTTGTTTCCAGGAAGGGAAGCCCATGGTTTAAAGATCCTTCAGTGCTACCCAGAGCTTTCAAACCTTTATAGTATCAGTCCAAAATGAAGATAGAAAAAACGGAGAGGCAGACAAAATAGAATTTGTGGTCTGAAGTCCCTGATATAAAGAGAATTCTTAATTATACTAGAACTATTTCCCATGTTGTCACAGTAAGTTACTAGCTTCTTTTTGTGAAAAACAACTTTATTTTATACTGTTGAGGAGTCCTATCTTTACAACCATTGTCTTTGCACTGTGTTTGCTGTAGATTCATGACTCCATTCTCCAGTACTTTGGAAGCCACACGAGAAGAGCAGTTCTCTATGCACCTCCTGCTCACCATGAAACTGACCGCCAGCTCTGTCAGCGCATCCTGGCAAAACATGGATATACAGTCACAGTTCTTGAAAACAGGAGACTGGCGGAAGATCTGGGACATGAGGGCCCTTATCACAGTAAGAATAATTAGACTTAGTTGATTTGTTAATTACTAAGAGTGATCACTAAATGTAGAACTGATCCAGTGTTCTTCCACAAACATAAAGTGCATAAACTCTGATAAAAGTAAGGATAGCAACTAAATTCTAGCCCTTCTCAGCTGTGTGGATAATCTTCCACAATTAGGTGATTCTTCTATTAGGTAGAGTTCTATTAGGTATCCTTCTGTAAAAAGAATGCAGCAGAGTAGTTCATCATAGTCTTAACAACTAAATCAGATCAGTTTGGCTCCTGATGACTTCTCAAACGAACTTCATCAATATAACGGAGGGATTTTCAATAGAATGTTTCATAAGAAAACACATACCTGCTACATTTGTTTCCTTATCATTTTCTTTCCTAAAGAAAAGTTGTATGTGTGAAGGTACTTTTTCCTCTAGTAATGTTTTGATTGTTCTGTAAACTTGTTGAAGAACACAATATAGGACAAGTAAATTTTGCACTTGCTGTTGAATCTGGGATAGATTACTGTTGGTTCTCGGTTCCTCTTGAAATTTGATCCACAGTTAAAGCAGACTACTGAAGAATCCTGATCTCTTGCACAAAGGACTGTAGCTTTATTGTGTAGAGTTACAGTGTGCTTGATAGAGAAGCTTGGGCACCAATTATATATGTGATGACCATGTTTGAGTGTTCTTAGACACCTCTGAGGTATGAACTGAAACTGTGATGCCAATTTGGTCTTGGAAGTCAATTTGGGAACTGGAAGGCTTTGAAAAAAATACACAGGCTGCACTTCCATCAGAGGAAAAATGGTGTAGTTAGATATTTCTCGTGCTAAAGGGAGTACTGTTTGTGTCATTCAGGCTTGCAATACACTTCTGGGGCTACCAGAGAGCTCAGGTTTGCTTGAGCTTTAAGCAAACCAGATAATTTCATAGATGAAAACTATAATTACTTAGCATGCTTGAGATTGCTCAAAATTCCATTGCTAATTTCAAGTTTCTTTAAGAAACTTTCTTGAAAATGAGGTACATGTGGTTTTCTTTGGCAGGCTGTACTAAGAAGTAGTAAATTGTCTTCATCTCACTCTTACTTTAATCTAGTTTTATAGTCACCTTTTAGCCATTCCTTGCCTTGAGTACTTTCCGTCTGAAAGTGACAAAACACACCATGTCTGCAGCCTTTGCTAATGTCAGATGGGCTGCAGAGAAAAGATGGTGTCTCTGGGGACCATGTGCACCATCTCTGTGAAATACTTCTCTTTCAAATGGCCAAGGAAGTGGGTATGCTAAAATCAGTTGAAACCTGTAAAAAAAAAGAAAAAAAAGACTGTACTAGATTTTCCTACAGTGCTGAGTTCAGATTGAAGTTCTCCTGTACAGTTTTTACACTCCAAATATTACCTCTGCAGAAATGAGCTGAACTGTGGATATTTATATTTTACAGGCTAGAACCAGTACTTCCTGTAGTATTTTCCCAGTAATAATAAAAAAAAGTAATGAAAAGGCCTTAGGTATTTTCCAGGAACATCCTACAGCTTTCAGCAGATGTTGGAGTATGTAAAAAAGTCAAATGCTTGCCAACTTAAAGCTAAGAGTAAGATTCTACTAATTCTATTTCATGGCAGCATAAATCTGCCTTTAACTATTCTCTGTTATGTAAGTGCTTAGCTTTAATGTTATGTTTTAAAAACAAGAAGAAAGTAAAAGAGGATGTCTACATACCAACCCAATGATCTTTTCTTACAGCTAAGCAAATTACATTCAAAGTTAATTTTCTTCCCCAGTAGATGATGGAGTTTAATCTTCTGGAAGGGACGGTACTCCTTATTTTGGAGAAGGGTATTTTGAGCTATGCTTTGGCATAATATTTTTCTAATAGGAGTGTTATAACTTATTAAAAATATGCTCCTTTGGCCTCAATTAAAAATATATAGATAATGAACTGAGAAACACAGAATGTGAGTGCTGCGAAAAATCTATAAAAAGAGTAATTCCTTATTACTTGGTATTATTTAGCAGCTCTATCAGGTGCTTTTATTTTTTTGTGCAGACTGTCTTACTCGTGTAGCTTTCAAAGTTCACTCTAAATTTGAAAGGATTTTTTGTTTTGAATGGCTGAGAGCCAAGACTCTAGCTGAAGTCATATATGGAAAAAAATTCACCACAAAACATTCCTAACTGTTTTTTTTTGTGCTGGCCTGCTAAGAATTTTGGGACCCATTCTGCTGGTGTTTGAAACCCAAATGTGACAGCTCTGCACACTGATCTTCCAGAAAGGTCCTCAACACCTGGGCTGCAGCACTATGTTGAATTCATTGCTGTCAGGGAGAAACATTAGGGGAATAGTTTTCTTCAGTGGAAATTTTTCACTTCTTACAAACCAACCAAAACCATTTTGAGTTTTGGTAACTGGAAAACAGTTGGCTAAAAAGGAAAAACATAGGGGTTTTTTTAATCATGGCAAAGTGACTGTGGTTTATGGGTTTACTATGAAAAATCCATACAGATGTGTTCTGCAGTAAAACATAAATTATTCAAACCCCTAATTTTTCACTGAAAAATAGCTTTGTCAGTAAATTCTGAAGCAGCTTTGCTTGAACAAAAAGTAGTTGTGCTTTCACCATTCCTTAGCAATTAAACCCACATGGAGGCAAAAGTCCATGGACTGATACCTGTGTCTGCTCTGAGCTGTGAGAGACTTCCTTTTGCAGCAGCCCTAAATGGGCCAGTTTTGCTGTAAATTTAACATGTCTCTTAGTCTGCTGTTGGAATGGAGATAGAGAGGTGGAACTGTGTTAGAACTACGTTAGTAGCAGATGATGGAATAGTCAGATTTTGCAGAGAGCTGGGATTACCACCGTGGGCAATGTTTTAACATGGTCATTATCTCTAGTAAGTATCTGTGGTAAATCCATTTTGAAGTAAGCAGTTCAAAAGAAGTTGCTGATGAGCAAACAGCTCATCATAACAGCTGATAAGAAAGATATCAGGTTGTATTGGCCAGCACATCTGCAAATGGCACATTGGTTTTCCAGCTAGTGTGATTGGTGTGTGTCCTTCCTTCCTTCCTTCCTTCCTTCCTTCCTTCCTTCCTTCCTTCCTTCCTTCCTTCCTTCCTTCCTTCCTTCCTCCCTCCCTCCCTCTCTTCCTTCCTTTATAAAATGTGAAAATCTGCTCAGAGAGGCATAGCCTCTGGAACAAGTTATGCATTCACCACAGCCTTGGAGGGGGTTGAAATGGGTGTCATAATCTCATTGAAAATAATAAAAGGATCAGGAGAAGTGAGAAAGCCCCACACTTCCAGGCTTTCTCCTGGGAGATTTGCCATACTGAGCTGTACAAGCCTCTGGGCTTCCTTCCCTCAGCCCAGAACAAAGCTGTGCTGCTCTATTGGAGATGAGTGTGATGGGCCACCTGGCTTCAGAGCCCCCTTAGATCCTCCCAGAGTGGCAAATACCAGAGAAGAACTTGCTAAATGTTTTCCAGGGTCTTCTGCCTTCTTCCCTGTTCTTCCAGTCTGAGAAGCTCTCATCTCTGTTACCACAGTAAAGATTTAACAGGATCTGTGTGTCCCTATGACTCTGTGCTACCCTGCCAATATTTTCACATTTTTTAAAAGGATGGTTTTATCTCAGAAACTTGTTTCACTAATAGGCATTTCTGCCCTCCAAAAATAATGTTCCCTAGTTACTGCCTGCTGCCTGAATCTTTCCTGAATTCCATACTTTGCCCAGATGATATCTTCAAAGATACATAAACTACTTACGTCTTTCCTTACAGAGCCATCAGTTTTTGTGTCCTTTGCTGAATGTGCCTGCCTCATTAGTCATTGGTGACCCTCCCTTAATAGGCGTTTCCTTCATTTCTCAATTCTTCACCTTTACCAATAGTTAAGCAAATCTCAGCAAACTGCAGGCTCCAAGAAATGTGTGCAGTTGTATGTTACACATCTGACTGGCCAATTTTAATTCATTCTGCAGTAACATGCAAAATTCTGTCATTACCACTAGCTCTTGGAGTGGAAAAGATTGTGCATAAGCTCAATGATAGCCCATCAGCTTGGCCATGGAAAAAAGCTCATGTATTCAGGCTCCTGACTGAATGCAGTGTAACATTATATGCTCCCTGCTGCCTTAGAATGTTAGTAATTTGGTGGAAGTTTTTGCAATTGCAATGAGAGACTTTAAAAAAACAATCATAAACCATTTTCATAGTATTGCTTTTACATGATCATTTCCTATTTTTAGAATACTGTAGTTAAGTATTTAAACTTTACTATTGCCTCTTTTTGCAGTTTGAGTGACATCCATTGAAGATTAGCTATTTCCTCTTTTCTGAGATTATCAATATACACTGAATTCTGCTCTGTTTTCTTCCATTTTAAGAGCATGCTGCGTTTAAATACTTGGCTGTGTAAACTAAGCCCTGGTTCCAGCAACTAACTATGAGGATGACCTAGCTTTTTGCAGATGTGGGAGTGGTGCTTGGGTGGAGCTGCACCAGGAACAGGAAGGGCTGGTTGAGACAACAGACCCATGGGAGTAAATCTTAGCGAATCTTGGCCTTTCTCTTTATGTGCCTGGGTTAAGAGATCTGTCTGGTATTTAAAGTGGCACTACTTATGTATTACAGCAAGGAGTAAATACCCCCTCACTGATCAAGCCACCTGACTATATGCAGGCATAACTCATTTTGCTGTGAAATGATGGTTTGAGACTTGTATTGTTACGGAAGATAAGCCCTCTGCTGTCCCCCTCTTGGCTCTCTATAGAGAGTTCTTTTGCTTCTTTGTACCCAGTGGTGGTCACTCCCTGTAAAAGCTGGTGCTTGGGGAATGTCAGGGAACATGAGGCTGCAGGAGCAAGAACAGGTGTCCACAGATGTGAAGTGATGCTAGCTGCAAAGTTTTCTGTCTCTCTATATATTTACATGACTGAAGAAGCAGTTGGGGACAGATGAAAGAAAATTCTCATTTGATTTTCCCCAAAAGAAATTTTCCGTGTCAGCCTTTGTCAGTTTTTCGTTTTGGTTTTCTGGGTATCCTTTGGGAAAAGTACTTTTTAAAGAAAATTTACATTTTTCATGGAAGAAAATTACTCAGTTTACTTTGCTTCACAGGTGGAGTTACAAGGCTGGAAAATGTTGCCACATCAGTTAGAGATGGAGAAAACTAGGATAGAACCTGTATGAGTCACTGTCAGGATGAAATGCATGCTCTTTGCTGTATATCTTCATGTTATTCCTTTAGCATTTTGTACCACCTCTACTACTCCTCACTGTTCGTACTTTTGACCAGAGGCTAAATAGGAAAAGTATCAGCTTGATTGCTGACATCTGGCCAGCAGCAAGGTAGGAACTCTCAGAAGTGCTACTTCATAAGTGCAGCCAGTAATAGTTTCCTCAGAGTTGCTAATTAGTGTAGAGAATAAACTACAGCCATGGGTTTTGGAGGCCTTCAGGGCCACATCTGTTGACTGTCAGACATCCGTTTTGCATTTTCCAAGACATATCATATCAGCAAAATTAGTGAAAATGAGACAAGGTGCTAGAGACAGGAGGACACAGTGATGCTCTTTCTTCAATGACTGTGAAGACTGGTATATTTGGGTGAACAGAGGTACTTGCTAACACAAAGGGCTAACAAATTCTGCTGCCAAGGAAAATAGAACAATCTGTTCATCATGTCTGTAGTAATCAGGGCATGATGTACTACAACAGAGTTGTTATTAGGAAATCTGTTTTGGGGGTAAAGCTAGTGAAGTAATCAAATGGATTCCCTGGAGCTCTGGAGCAGTCAATCTTAGATGTCTTGAATGATTAGGTAAAGAGATTTTATTGTGTGTAGTGAGTCCCCTGGTGGGGTAACAAGATGGTCTCACAGACTTCTTGAAGTACATGACTAGCCTTGAGAAAATCAAGCAGACAAGAAACTGAAGAGGAAAAATGGTGATTTCTAAAGAAGATGGAGAGATTTCAGGTATGATTCAGCTATGGTGACTTAGGGCTTGGAGGAACAAACAGTATGTAGTTTACAGCATATTCTTAAAATGCAAAATACTTTCAAACCCCCCAAAATTTATGAGAATATATTCCTGATGGGAGTGGGGAAAGAGAAGGGAGCAAAAATCAGTAATGTATAGATAACAGCCAGATGAACTTTGAGAAAGTAGAAAGCAAATAATGTATTGTGAAATAGGTATATTTTTCATGGGATGGCATGTAAAAATAAGTACTAATAGAACCAAATTTCCTCCCTTACTGAATGACTTTTTGTGGAGCTAGAAACACATTAACAAGAGTAGGAAAGTTTAGTTTTAACTTTTCTTTCTGTTTTGTTTTTTTTTAATTGTTCAGAGTACAGTTAGGAGGAGCCCCTACTTGCTGTTTGTTGCAGCCTCAGACAAGTTTTGCTGAAATCCAACTAACTTAGCAAACAATTATAAAGAATAAAAGCCTCAAGGAAAATTTCTTGTGTGTTCTGTAAACATCTGGTTGCCATTTTCAATTACAAGGACCAACCCACTGAAGGAAGCACTTCAGTTTTTTTGGAACAGAAATGGGACACTGGGGTTTTTGTTCTTTTTCATAGTGGAGAGTAAAGGAAATGTCAGGAATAGAGAGGTCACTAGATGCTCAGCTTTTATAAATACAAAAGTCTCTGAGAAAATTAAAGTAAATTGAAATCAGGTTCTGAAAGTGTAAACAACCCTGTGGAGGTAAGGTTAAATAAGCAGGACTGGAGGTCCTAGCATGCCAGCAGAAGCACAAGATCATTCTATCATAAGTAAGTAATTTAAAATACTGTGCAAAATAATAATGGTGAAGGTAGCCACAGAAAGATATTTTTTAAGTTACCATACAAATACATATGTATATTCAAATCTAGCAGATGTAAGTTCTCTTCCCAAAATCCTTTTGGTTAGTTGTTGGTACAAATAACCATCTACAAAACTGGTTGGTTTCCTAATGCAAAATATATGTCATGTGAGTCCTGAGCTAAGTTTTGACAAATAAAACACACATTTTAGAAACACTTTTTGTGTGTTGTTAAACAAGGAGCTTCCTAAACAAGCTAAATAGGTAGAAATGTGATCCTCAGAGCATGCTGAGTTACAAGCATGTAACAGACTTAATCTGCTTCCATAACATGGAATTTCATTTAGTTTTGGGAAGGTAATGCATACCAGAAACATACATTGTCTTGTTCACTTTTTAGTTTTGCTTTTAGCAATTAATGTCATGCCCACACATATTATTGGATTCAGTACAAGAGAGAAGTTTCTGACATAAACAAATGAATGCTGCTCTCTAATGTGATGCTGTGGTTTCATGTTAGAAAATCTAAATGCATCATATATTTTTCTGAACAATATGTATTCTTCTTACTAATTACTAGCAGAACATGTTCATGCTTTGTAGAAGAAGAGCACACAAATGATTTCTTTGTATTACTAAAATAAACCCTCTATAAGACTGTACAGAATCTTCTGTTTCAAATGCACTCTTTTCCTTTAGAAAGGGAGATTCTTTGTTTGTTTATAACAAAAGTATAAGGACATTGAGCTTTGCCAGGTAAACCCAAAATATAGCATTTAGTCCTAAATGTAACAAACATATCTTTCTCTGAGTGTTCTTTTCAGTTTTATAAACAGAACATACAGTCCAGTGGTATTTAAGGGGCTGACTTAGAGATTACAATAATTAAAATTATACACACTGATTACACAGTGAGCTAAAATTAAAACTTTACTGGAATAAATTATGTCACGTTAACAGAATCTGAAAAACACCAGTGTCCAGGAAGATCCACATGTCAGCCAAAGGAAGGCAGCAATGTGCAAGGCTACTGAAATTAAATAAATGCAAGGGATTTAGGCATCAGTATACAAGCTTTGTAGTATGCTGGTAACATGCAAATCCTGAAAAAGAGTTTGAGGCAATTTTTTATAACTGTAGCCTGTCGGATAAGAAGGTAACAGCATACAATTGCTTTTTCAAGTATTTTAAAAATGCTTCCCTATAAGAAATGAATCCTGGCTCTGATAGGGTTCAAGCAGAGACTCTGGTTTATAAATATATATGTCTGTTCCTAAATGTCAGATAATTGTCTGCTAATATAGGTGCTGGGAGAATGTCAGTCAGTTTAGCCAGAAGCCTGTCACCATCCTGCCAGAGCACTCTCTCTAAGGGATTGTTGGTTAGGATTGCTCAGTGATTTGGCTGCTGGAAGCTGTGCACCCTTTTTGATGCAGTCACTGGCTCTGAGCCCTGGTCAGCTGTGAGAAGTGTGCTGCTGCCTTTCATCACTGTGCTCCCATTTTAGGTAGTGGCATTATATACCACTGAAACAAAAACCTTTTTTTTTTTTTCTTTTTTACTTTGGCTACCATGACTTTTATTGGTTCAGGCAGCAAAAACCTTTTACACTGTATAGGCCTTCATTGTAATTTGCAGCCAGCCCACGCCATTCCTAGGTTCAGATTCCAACTTTCTCCAGCTGCATCCACTTTCAGCTGACAGCTCCTTTGAATGCTGCATCCCAAAACCACCCCAGACATCAAAAGTGCATTAGCCACCCACAGTTTAGAACATGTTTCTGAAAATTTCACACAACGTATTGTTGTTACACTGGCTTATCTTACATCAAAAAGGAAACTTTTCTTCATGAGGGGAATGATTATTCTATCTTTCTGATGTTCACTGTACTCCCTCAGAGTTGATTTTTCAATGTAATATTGAATTTTTTTTTTACTCAGCCCCTGAGGTTGTCCATTTGGAGGTAATCCTAGTTTGCACAGATGTCAAAGAGAATAGAGGCTCCTCTGACATAGTCAGAAATTGGAACTATATCTCAATTTCAAATTAGTCATGAGAACTTTCAAATTCTGGAAAAAATTATTTCATACAGGAAAGTATTACGAAAAGTGACACCCTCTCTTCGATTAAAAAGGAAAAACCCCACATATCATGCATTTCTATCATTTTTGGCAGGCATGTTTCCTTACAAAACAATGTCCATTTTTCACAAGAGAAAGGCAAAACATTGAAGGGGTTTGGTTTAAAAAGTAACAAAGGAATAGGATTTGAGCAACTTTAACTGGTAGCAAGATTAAAAAAAATATAGTCTGAACATATTTTCTCAATGGTGCCTCACATAAATGAAATACGATCATGCTCTGATAGAGGGAAGGACAGAGGAGCTGAGTGGTACACATTTTGGAAAATTTGAACCAAATTATTCAAGTCATAAAGTGTTTCTGTAACAAGACATTGTTGTAATGACTTTGTTTCTGACGTTTGTGGTAATGCTTTCAAAAATAAATATTTAGCTATAAAAAGGATTTTCAGTATTAATTTATAGCAACTACTAGAAGTGTATATATAGAGAGAGCTTACAGAGTGTTCTTCTGCGTTTTGTAAATGCAAGACGAATCTGGCAGAACCACAGTTATTTTAGATCTGACATAATACAGCTCAGTTGATCTGTTTATTGAAAAAGTTTTTTTAGTGTAAAATGCAGAAGTAAGAAAAGATAATTTTTTCTTTATTTGAAAGAAAACCATTTAACTACAATTTTTTTGTTGCAATAGGTAAAATAGAAAACATATCAGCCTACCAAAGTACTGTTCAACAGCTGATAGACAAAATAAGAACAAGACCTAGCTATTTTGGAGCAAATCAAGAAGCATTTGTCTGTCTCAATGGGAATTAGGCATTTAAATATTTTTTTCCCATTTGACTTCAGCAAGTGTATCAAAAAAACTCTCTCACTTCAGGTTTCACAGCCACAGTGAGGCCAAGTATCAGTGGAGGCTGTCTAAAAGTCCTTCTTCAACGAAAAATAATTGAGGTAATTTTGTATAAAGATGAGGCTGAAGTCAAGGACTTTAAATACATAGAGTTTGACATGTTAGCCCTATTTTCCCTAGGAATGTAGTGTTAGGCCTTTAAAAAAAACTCTGAGAGTAGGAAAAAAAAGAAGTATTCAAGAAAGTACTAGCCCAGAAGGTAACTGTAGACTAGTTGGGTTGCCTTCTTTATGACAGGATGGTGTGTGAAGTAGGAGAAAGCATCAGGTTTTCTTCCTATACCCAGCTCCATGACACTTATGATTTACACCCCAGATGTTACAGTACGCATTTTTTTGCAAATCTAACAATGTAAGGATGTCTGTTGACCTTCAAAAGTGAGGTCTGACCCTACGTTTCTTTAAAATGTTTGCAGAGATAATTTTAAGGTCTTTGGAGTCCATGTTTTATGGATGCTCTACATGGCAGTCCAAATATCTATCATGGACTTCTACTACCCCCTGGCATGCCAGGTGAATAGAGATGAAAGGCAGCATAGAGTGGTACATAGAAAACAGTATCTGTACAGTACAGCTGAAAATCTTACATTTGGCATGACTTAATTATTGCATCACTGTCTTCTGCAGTTTTGTCTTACTCATAAACAAAATGGGTCAATTCCCTAGTCCTAGCTGCAAGTGATGCAGTATGGCTCAAGTCCATGTATCTAAACTCTTTTCCCCTGACTGAGGGTGGCCTGCTTTTTGCTGAGTTTTAGGAGCTGTCACTGGCTTAGGCTGTCTCCTGGGGCATTGCATGGCCACCCAGGGAGAAGAAAACAAACACAGCAGATGATTGCAGGCCAGTGATTGAGTCTGTGTCCTGACACTGTTTAGTTTAGTCATTGCCTTTATTCCCAAGCTTCTTTTTTTCAGTACTGTTTCACGTCTCCTGGGTATTATGGAATCTGGTATGTTAATAAGGATTGGTATAGGATACCTGAGTGCTGTAATTGCAGTGATCAAGTTTGGCCATTTGGACCTTAAAAGATGTGTCTTAGTTTCTTGCATGTGATCAAACATCATTATTTTAATATTGTAATTGGTATCCTCATTCATTGTAATTAGAATGAGACAGGACATCAAGACAAAAAAATCCATTTACTCCTTGGCTGCCTATCCTGAGGCTCCTATATTCATAGAAGGGAAGAGGCTGTTTTCTCAGTTCTAGCACAGTTTCTGCCTTTTAAAGTCAGTGATGAATTCCCATTGGTGCCATCATTCAGAGACCTTCTCAGCTCAGGTACCTTATGTTCTGTTGCAAAGAGTGGGACTGGTAGAAAGGTTGGCGTGAAATGCAGGATGGAAGATATACACAAGCTGGCAAGTTGGCTTCCTTGGGAGGAACCTCTCTTCCCTAGGAACTGCTTTCCAATTGAATCTTCTTTCCAGTCACCAGCTCTTCCTGTTTGTTGTATGTGCCTTTCTAAAAGCTCAGACTCTTCCTTATAAAAGTAGCAGGATCCGGAGGTTTTGCAACAGTCTAGTGGGGAGGGTGCCTCAGTACCACTTGGTGTTAAGGTCTAGGTACAAACTCATCCAAGTTAGAGTGTACTTCCACAGTTCCTCAGGTCCACAAGGTGCTTTGGGCCTCCCGTTCACTCATCATGATAGGCACTGTGGCGAAGTCTCCCCAGGGACATCTTGGGGGTACCAGGGCAGGGGCTTGTGTCTCTCTGACAGGGTTTCTGGGGTCACCCCACCCAGCACTGTGCCTCTGTGCTCCTTCATGTGTGTGTGCGTGCATATGCATGAGAGAAGAGTATTTTGTGGGCAGATCCCCCTCCTGCTATGTCCCTGCTGGAGCAGGGTGCTATTTGAATTCTCCCACCTGCTGTAGTTCCTCTGGGCTCCACTGTGCAGCCTCCTCCCTGCATGTCTCAGCTGCATGACCCTTCTTCCCACATGCACATTCTCTTCTTCCAGTTTTCACCTGGTTCTTCATGCCAGTCCACTCTCAGTAGCCTGTCTCTAATATCTCTCAGTCTGTCTTTTCTGTCAGGTGGTTTCCTTCTCCACCTTCACAGAAGGTAAGGAAACACCTACATAGATGGATTTAGCTGAGCTTTGGTGGCTCTGTGACGTCTGTGCTTTAACTAGGTACCAAATACTTCCATCCCTCTGAAGGTTAGGTCCAAGTCCCACAATGTGTGAGTGAGAAACATATAGCAGTTTTGACTGTCGTAGCTTATGTTGTGTATTAAATACATATAAAGTAAGAATTCCAGCATTTGGTAGCAGTTGGGGTTGTAAGTTATTTTAGCATGCTTACAAGAAGAGCATACCATATTGGATTATTAGGAGCTTTGGGTTGCACTGAGACTTGCTGTGCAGAAAATACCCATGTGTGGAGAACATACCAGAGTAATCTGAATATTCATCCAAAGCACGGTGTGTAAGCACAGAAGTGGAATGACAGGCTTGAGTGTTTGAATTGCCTCAATGTGTTTGTCATTGGGTCAGAACTGCATATTTTCCTTTTATTTGCTACTAAAGCTCTGAAAGTATTTTGACAGCATATTTTCATACCTTGAGTTGACAGGTTATGCCATGATAAAACCTATAGGTTTTTAGAGTTACAATCTGTAATACAACTCAGTGGAGAATTATTCTTAGCCTGACAGTCTTTCCTGGAGAGACTGGGAACTATCTATTGCACCTGCCTTACAATACTGCAGTGCTCTTCTCCCCATGTCAGACTAATACAACTTTTGAATGCATTTTCATTTCCAGTATTCTGCCCATTCTTTGGTTGCACAGAAAAATATAGGGATATAGTTTAATAATACTGCAATTTAATTTTTTTATTACCTTTTGTTGTCTTACTGACACTCATCTGCAAATTGAAAACCCAACTTTAAAACATTTGCTGCAGGTCTGAAAATTCTTTTTTGCTTGTCTCTTATAGTATGGTAATTTGTTGATTGAAGAAAAGATTGTTGATCTATTGCATGACTAAATGTGATATAAATGGAGAAGGGATTGTCCTGTCTGTTCTCCATTCTTGTACTTACGCCTGCAATAGATTTCTTTTGCTTCTTTTAGAGAAAGTAATCTGCCTTGTATTGTCAGTTGCTCCAGTAAGGAAGTCGATAACTCTGACTTGGTAGCTAGGTCTAAGGTAGTTTTACAGTTTGAGACCAGGCAGAAAAATTAAAGTATCTTTCCACGTTTGAGAATATTTCTGATAGAAACAGGTAGCTCTTGGCTTGTTACGCTCATTTTTTTACTTTTAAAATTCGCCTTCGGATTGACAAGAAAAGGAGGCTTGAAAACTGTTCCTGATATAAATAAACAGTAATAAAATAATTCTTTCTTTCAGGCAAGAGTGGAAGTGTTATGCCTCTCCATTTGTAGTTAGACCCAGTATCCCTCCACAGCACTTGCAGAAGAGATACAGGATAGTCAAGCATTACTCTGTTTTTATGAGAGGCACTGCAATAGAACTTAAAATGCCTATTTCACTGCCCAAATTCTGAACTCAGATGTGACTGTGCATTAATTCTTGAGCACAGGGCAATCTTTTGTGCTAAGCTGTTCAGGGACAGATGAACTGCTTTTGGAATTACACTGATTCCATTTGGTTCACGCCAGCCTTTCCTCTACAAAGAATGGTTGCCTTGGCACTTCATATCCTCTTAGTTAGGGAGTAGTTGAGCCAAAAAAAAATCCTGATCGTCCTCAAGGGGAGTGAATAGTGACTGTCCTCAGGATTCCTTCAGCCTTTCCCTGGCAGCCATACAGCAAATGCACAAAGTATTTTGTGAATGAATTGACTGTGTCCAACAATCTCAGCCTCATACATAGGGTGGGGTATTTTTTTACACGTAAAATACTCCGCTGTGATTAATGTGACAATAGATTTTAGCCTAATTTGTCCAGCTAAGATAGAGGTTATGGGGCTGTGTGTTATGACAGAGTACAGTCAGTCTGAACACACTGTGTGAAACAGTGAAAGCTTTGCATATGGACAGGTGAACAGCTGCTTTCCAGAATAGTTCAGAAAACATCAGAAACCTCTTCATCTTGTCCTGTGCTATCACTCAGTGGAGTGATCATTTCTTCATTGTTGTTGAAATGAGTCCATATTGGTGATCGTTTATGACCATCAAGGGCCACCCCACAAGAGAAATTAAAATGCTTCCAATAACTACTTTTTAAGGAGAAAATTCCTGAACAACTAGGTGTGAGACATTCCTTTAGACAAAGTCTTACAAATGGGACAGTGATATCAAAAACTTGTAAGAGGAGGCATTATTAACAAAGAAAAGCTCAACAAGTGGCATTCTGATATTTGCATAATGAGACAGCCAAGCTGCTGTAACCAGAAATAGGCTTCAAAGGCTATTTTCCCCTGGAGTGTTATCAGTGAAGCTCAGATCTTCAGAGGTGTAGAATTCCCACAACCCCAGACCCCATCACGCAGCCTGCCTGATGCTGCTGCCCTCTGACATGCTGAAGGGCATAAAATTCTGCCTAGAATTGAAAGGCAGTGAGGCAGAAGTTCTGTCTTTCAGACATCTGTTAGTGCTTCCACTTTAAACTCCTGGCTAGCAAACTATTGGCTCTTATAGAGTGACTACATTGTAGGGTTGAAACCCAACATATTCCTCTGTCCAGTTTAAAGTAGGATTTGTGCACAAACAGCTACTTCCATAAATAGGCGCCTCCTCACCAAACTCGGTAAAATCTGTGCTCACTCCGTTACCGTGCAGGAGCAGAGGAGGTTGACTTTTTTTTTTCCTTGTATACTGTGACAACTCATGATTCATGAAACTAAAACCTATATTCATCATATTTATTTTTTTACAGATCAGGGTTACAACATGCCATAAGTATAACTGAATACAGTTGAATGCATCAGTATGTAAAAAATAACTTTTCCTGAAAGTCTTCTCTTTACACCCATACAGCTCAAAGGTGCCTTAAAATATATTTCAAGTACAGCTGACAGGAATTTCTCTTAAAAAAGGATCCTGTACAACTCTCAGGATCTCCCTTAGCAGGGGTTCTATAGCCTCCTTAGAGTAAGGTATTCTGGTACTTGATACATGTGTTTAGAAATGGTTTTTTATGTACCCCTTGCTGCAAATTAGAATGCTTACATTGTATCCTGTCTCCAGTGATTAAAGAGACAATTGATTTTGGAGGGGTGAAAATTTATTCTGTGGTGGTGTGGTTTAACCCCAGCCAGCAGCATAGCACCACCGAGCTGCTTGCTCATCTCCCCCTGGTGGGATGAGGGAGAGAATCAGAAGGGTGAAAGTGAGAAAACTCATGTACTGAGATAAAGACAGTTAAATAGGGAACGCAAAAGCCGTGTCTGCAAGCAAAGAAAAACAAGGTGTTGGAACCCTGAGTTCAGAGAATTTCAGCATGAAACTAAAACCTATATTCATCATATTTATTTTTTTACAGATCAGGGTTACAACATGCCATAAGTATAACTGAATACAGTTGAATGCATCAGTATGTAAAAAATAACTTTTCCTGAAAGTCTTCTCTTTACACCCATACAGCTCAAAGGTGCCTTAAAATATATTTCAAGTACAGCTGACAGGAATTTCTCTTAAAAAAGGATCCTGTACAACTCTCAGGATCTCCCTTAGCAGGGGTTCTATAGCCTCCTTAGAGTAAGGTATTCTGGTACTTGATACATGTGTTTAGAAATGGTTTTTTATGTACCCCTTGCTGCAAATTAGAATGCTTACATTGTATCCTGTCTCCAGTGATTAAAGAGACAATTGATTTTGGAGGGGTGAAAATTTATTCTGTGGTGGTGTGGTTTAACCCCAGCCAGCAGCATAGCACCACCGAGCTGCTTGCTCATCTCCCCCTGGTGGGATGAGGGAGAGAATCAGAAGGGTGAAAGTGAGAAAACTCATGTACTGAGATAAAGACAGTTAAATAGGGAACGCAAAAGCCGTGTCTGCAAGCAAAGAAAAACAAGGTGTTGGAACCCTGAGTTCAGAGAATTTCAGCCTTTCAGTGCTGACAGACAATGATCTTCAAAAACACACTGCATTTGACCTGAAGCCTTGGGAAAACTTCCCAAATTGTGTGATAACACTGAGGTTGTTGCTGTGTAATTGAAGTTATATCACAGGGTGGAATATGTAGAGGTGTAGAAAAATCAGGTTTATGGGATTTAGTAACAAGATGGAGGATTTTGGGTGTGGATTAGTTCTTCTTCTTTTTCCTCCTTCTTCTTCACAAATCTGGGTGGTCTGGTATTGGTTCAAAAAACCCACAGTGCGGATCATAAATTAATAATTACTGGGTTATAAGTAAAAATAAATTAGTTGGCATTCCATAATTGGACAGTTTGGACTTTGAAAGGTCTTGGAAGTTAGAACTCGGGGCCATTTTCACCTTGTTAACTCAGAGGCACCTTCTGTGCAGCTATATTTTAGATAGAAATAATAAACATTTGAGTCAGAAGATAAACCTCATGTCTCTTGCGTTTCAATCCGAACTCTGAGTAAAAGAACTCACGAAACAGAGGCAAAGAAGAAAATAAATTAAACAGAGAAAATTAATAACAAGGAATTAATTCACCACTTCCCATGAGCAGACAGGTGTTCAGCCATCCCCGGGACAGGAGCTTCATCATGGATGGAACTGACAATGTTAGTTAGGCAGACAGATGTCATCACTCTGAATGTGTGTGTCTTACCCCCCGCCCCAGCCCCTTCTTCCTTCTTCCTTCAGCTTTTGTTGTTGAGCACAGCATCATATGGTAAGGAGTATCCTTTTGGCCAGTTGGGGTCAGCTGTCCTGGCTGTGTCCCCGTCCAGCCTCATGGCCAACCCAGCCTCCTTGCTGCAGGTCAGAGTGAGACACCAAGAAGGCACTGACACTCATAAATAGTTAAAAACAATGGTGTTTTATAAACCGGTTTGGTAACAAATCAAAAAGACATGACTCCATCTCAGTTAGACCCTGTACGAGGTCTTCCAAAATCTACCTCAGTTTTCTAACCCTCTACTGTGAAACCATGTTTTCCAAAACTGGGAAACAGTGTTGCTGGAGAGGTATGACCAGCACAAACTGAAGCAGAAGGATTACCCCCCAATCATTTTTACCACCATAACCCTCATAAACAGTTTTGGTTACAATTCTCGATATCTACAGGGCTATTATTTAGAATTCTCTGGGGAACTGGCATGGAGTAAATTAAAACTGAAATTTTAAAGGAGGGGATTAAACTCTTTCAGCATTAATAAATACTTGCCAACATCTGAAAAGTTGTTTATATTTGCTTTGTTGGATTTTTTTTTTGCAACAATATTGTATTGTTAGTTCATATGCAGTTTATGAATTTGATCCTTTTCTGCAGTAGTTCTCTATGGCAAGTTGTACCTCTCCATTTGATTTGTGCTCATGAGCTATGGCACTTTTAACTTGTTTTGAATTTCCTTGGATTGAATTTGGACCAATTATCAGAATTATATTGAATTCTGACCATGCTTCGTGTGACCTTATACTTCTTTTCAACTTGGTGTCACTTGCTATTTATAAATGCATTTATTATTCCAGCATTCAATTTGTTACTCAAAAATTTGATCAGAACTGATTGTACATTTGGGTATCTTTTGCGGTTCTGCTCCAAAAAATTCCACTTTGATAGTGGAGTAGACTTCATTTTTTCAAATAGCTGTGCAATCACCTCATAGGTGTGTTACATGGAAACAATGTCTAAAGACTCACTAAAGTAAAATTATTTCATTGCTGGTATTTTCTTTGTTCACTAAATCAGTTACTCTGATTTCTGTTTACAAGATCAGTTACTCTGTCAGAAGAAAGGAGACTACTACTTTTATGTAATATGTTCTTGACAAACAAATTCCAGCTGTTTCTTGTTGTCTTTTCCTCTAGTGCTCATAAACTGATTAATTTCAAGGTAGTGGTGTAAGCAAATGCAAAATTGAAAATTGACTTGAGATTAAAATAAAAATAAATCCAAGTGGGTTTTTTTGGTTGGGATTTTTTTTGGTTTTTTGGGTTTGTTGTTTTTTTTTTTTTTTGGGGTTTTTTTTTTTTTTGGTGGTGGTGGTGGGTTTTTTTTTTTTTAGTTTGGCTTGGTTTGGTTTTTTTTATTTCCCAAAATGAATGAAATACAGGAAGATACACATGAAAGATGAAAATTTTATTTATTTTTCAAAGTTCTTTCATTTCAAGATTCAGGATAGAAAGCTTAACACTGCAAAATGAAATTTCAGTCTATGGTAATGAAATGAAGCTTAGTCATTTGATTAAATGAAATAATATACACCTAAGAGATTAAAAATTCCAGAGGTGCATGCATCTAACAGTGTTTCTGAAAAATTTAGCCTCTAATGCCATAGCTCATGGGAAGCATGTGGTCATTTCAAAGACTGGAATAAGATCACTTTACTTTAGAAATCACCTTCAGAAATTCTTGAGGTTTATCTGTAAACTTGAAACCCCACTAAATCCTACAGTTCTCATTTGGTTTCTGTTAACTTTGGTCTATGATACCAGAATACAAAAACTCTCTGAAGAATATTATTATAGAAAAAGTTAAATGTTTTTATTGGTATCTGCATTGCTATTTCCTCTGCTGCTAAAAAATGTTTGGTTTTTTGCCTAGACTATTATCTTTTAAATTATTTTTTCCGCATTAGCTATTTAAATTATTTCAAATGACAACTCAGAGTCAAAGCCAATGAAAACAGGGCTCTCGTTGAAAATTATAATTTGTACATTATACCAATTTTCAGTTGAAAGGTATTGCTCTCTAAATTGAATAGCATGTACTTTGACTCATTCAGAATAAAAGTAAATAAAGCTGATGACATCAGACTTCAATCAAATTATGCTGTACTGCTACTAGTTGAAGTAGAAACTTGGGTTGATGTTCTTAGGTAAACCTGAGATACACATTGCAGGTACAAATACTTTTTGAGATGGGACTGGATGACAGCTACAAAGCCTGCAGGAGAGGAGAGGCTAAGACCTGGCAAAAGACTGGTGAATAAAAGCATCATGCTGCCAGCATGTATCACTTTGCCTGCATAATTAGGTGTAATTCTGCAGATGAGCACTCCTTGTGTATGCAAGGCCTTAATTATCAGGCTGAACTAAAAACCTTGATTTGAAAAGATATTCAGAGAGCAGATGAACTTACTCTCATATATTCTCATCTTGTTACCACTTTTCTACTTGTCCAAAATAATGCAAACAGTAGAGAGTATCTCCATGAGGTGTGATTTCATGATGTCTAACTGATCTGTGGCTCCTGTGTGCTGAACTCCACTGGTTTGCTGAATAAAGCAAACAGAATTTCCATAACTAGAGACAAAGTTCCTTCTGTGGGAAAAGCTTCATGCAAATTGCTAGTAATTAAATTGTTCAGATATGAAGCATTCTTTTCAACCTTCCACCTCAAATGTCCTGTAAAAGCGTGCTTTTGGTTTGAAGTCTACAGGAAACCAGCAAAACAGTGTGTACATTGAGTATCGAATATTATGGACATTATTAATGCTTCTTCATTAAAATCTCTAAAAACATTTTCAAACATGAGTCCTTCCATGTAGATGGCTTTTATTATCACTGTCACTTTTGTTCTTTCTCTTTTATTGTAGAATGTTTTAGCTCACGTGTGTCTTGCTTTACTTTAAAAATAAGTTCTGTGAAAGGGATCTTCTATGTTAAAACACAGAACCTGGGGTCCTTTGCGTGGCCCATGTGATGTTGATGAATACTAGTAACAGTAGGACTTTTTTGTTCCTGAGATATAGTTCTGTAATTATTAAATATGCAGAAGGAAGACAGATTGTTTGTTTCATGATCACAGATGTTAATTTTCCACAAAAAGTTAAGCTGTGAAAGGAATGACATGGGCAAATTTGAGGTAATATCTATTCCTAGAGGAGCCTGTTCTAGGACTAAATAGCTTTTGTAACACATGCTTCTTTTGTTTTTGTTTTCCAAGAATGTTTTTTCAGGTATAGTTTATGAGGAATATATTGACACACTTAAATAGAAGTCCCACTGCTCTGTCAGCCGGAATCTGAGAGACAGCACTAGGTGCACGCTGTTTTTCTAATAGGAAATCTCCTGACTTCTATAAATAGACATGTTTCAGTTCTGATTGTTCTGTACTGAAATAACTGGCTAGAGGTTTAATTACTCTGAATAGTAAACACAAGTAATGGCAGGCATTCAAGCTCTCCTGAGCTGTTCTACTTCCTGGGCACTGGCTCAGAAGCCCATCAGACCTGAGGGTACATTTTCCTTTTCTTCTCTTAGGTACATTCATATTGATCACTCTGATGTATCCTAAAGGCAAATACAGAGTGCTGCATATCCTCTGGAGTCAGGGATCAAATTCTTCCCAGGGCAGGATGTGTCACAATAAAGGGAGGAAATGAACTGTTTCTGAGAAATGGAGTTCCCTCCAGCTCCCTTTCAATTTGCACACAACTAGGCATTGTGATTTATATGTAATTACAATGATTTATTCAAAGGTGTTTACTAGTCAGAGGCATAACCTCTTGCTTATCTGATAATTACATAGCTGGTGAGGACATTGAGGAGGTTGTTAGCACTGCCAAATTTTTGCGCTAAAATGAGGTATTTGTTTGTACATTTCTTTAATGCTTCGTTTGTTTGTTATCTGTGGCATTTTTATCTACCTGCAGGGGTTTTTTTGTTTTCTTCCAAAAAGAAGCATGTAGTGAATGTCTTGCCTAAATTTCATATACCCTAATTACTTTTATACCATAATGCTGGTTCTCATAATGTGAAATTGAAAAACTTTTTACAGTAGTAAATGCAGTATAACTGAAAATTGATCTCTACAGCTTTGTCACATTGCTAATAAACATAAAAAAGTGATAGTTACTTTCGTAGTCCTGGATCCATTCTACACAATCAGTTCATTACTGTACTTAACGTAAATTGAGTGTTAAATCTCCTTAAGTGGAATCTTTACCCTGCTTGACATTTGTAATCATGATTGGGATAGGAAAAAAATACATTCTGGAGAAAGAAAGAAAGGAAATAAATAAAATAAATACCTCTGTGGGCCATCGGTGGGACTAAATTAAGGGGGTAATCTAAAAAAATTAAGATGGTATCACAGATGGATAGTACAGAATGGAACAGAATACATGTAATCTTCCCAACCTTGGGAAAAAGAACCAACCAGTCCCTGAAATGGCTGTTCTGCAGGTAGCTTTGAGACCTGATTCTATACCCTGCCTTGGATGCTGTACAGCTTCTATGACTGCCCTTTCTGTTTGAAGTTCATTATTACTGGTTGTCTTCCTGTCAAGGAAATAATTTACCCTTTATTGAACATATTCATGGTGTCCTCAACAGATGTAATATTTCTGTTGTAGACTGACACTATCTCTAACTGGTCCAGATAGTGAAGGCTGTATACAGAAGAAAGAAAATGACCATGTGAGGGAGCTGACCAAGGTTACTTGAAGCAACACTGGCATTTCTGCACCACATCACATGCTGAGATGTGGGCAACTTCAAGACCTATTTGTATCTTCAGGTCACTTTGCCCCAGGAAGGAAGCATCACATTAGCTCGAAAGCTAGCAATCTAATTCCCATTTGTACACCAGTTCTAGATCTGGCAGTCTGGTGTCTAATATTTAGGAATCCACTACACCAAAATACTTCCTGTAAAATTTGCTTCTCATTAAAGAGACACCTCAGAAGATCACACTGCATGTACTGGATACGTGTTATAAGCGTTCATGTTGAGGAGTTCAGAAATAAAGGAACAATGTAAAGCAGCATCCTGTTAGTGAACTTTTTAATTTCTGAGTGTTAAACAGGTCAAACAGCAGGGTTCGGACAACAGCAGGCAATCCCAACTGTGAAACACCTAAATATAGTTCCAAAGCATGAACTGTGATAGCAAATATGTCTTTCATCCTTCTGCCACCTGTAGCTGTTCATGTAATTAGCTCTCCAACAGTTTGCTGTTCTTCAGGATTTCACTCTAAGTACTTTTTATGCAAATAAGAATGGCATGATATTTTCTTTCTCAAAGTGCTTCTTTTCTTTCCGGATAGGTGGAATGAACCCTTGGGATCTTTTGATCTGCTTATCTTCCAGAAAAAATGGTGGTACTGGCTGCTTTCAAACAGAAGATTTGCATAATCTAGAGCTTTTCCAGAAGGTATGAGATTATTGTGTTATGCTTTGTGGGAATGAAAGGACAGGCTAGCCCAGATTTTCAGCCCTCACTCATAA